>NC_140000.1:18679020-18892272 GCF_964263955.1 Coregonus lavaretus | reverse complement strand
AGAGAGAGAGCTGGGTCCTTGACTGAGACTTTGAAGGGGAGGCAAATGAAAATCATATGGGCGTCGTGTAACAGATTGCCCAGTGATCCCTGACAGCCCAGGCCAGCCGGCAGCGTTGGCGTGCCTCCACTGCGCGGGGGCTGGGGATGAGAAATGAGAGCCTGTCAGAAAGCGCCCAGAGGTCGGAAAATTCTGTAAACAGCGCAACTTCTCACCAGCCCTACCCTGTCAGCCAGCCAGGCCGGCAGGGTCGGCATGCAGGCAGGCAGGAAGGCAGACAGGCGGACAAACAGACAGACAGACACAATTCTAGACGGCAGGCACTGCATGCTGGGAGAGCAAAGCAGAGCCAGCTGTGGAGCAGGGCCCATCTCTACGACCCCCAGCCTCACACGTGCACATACACACAGATGCACAAACGCGCGCACACACACACTCAGGCAAACTCACACACACTATGCAAGGTTTTTGGGCAACATATGTCTTTAGCGCAGTATAGTGGGCCAATCACAAGTTGTAAAAAAAAAATGCTTTAGAACTGCTTTACAACAGATGCATGTTGTAGCCAAAGGTACATAGTACTAACTAAATGGTTATTTTCCATCATCCAGCTCCCTGCATCTACAGACTACAGCCCATGCTGCCAGTTCTTACAGGCCAGACCTGGGTTCAAATAGTATTTGTCTTCTGTCAAATACTTTGATTGAGCCTGCCTGAAGTGCCAGATTGGCTGGGCTTGCACTTTCTACTGGTTCCATTGAGCCAGGCAAGCTCTATCAAGCAGTTCAAAGTATTTTAAAGAAAACAAATACAATTTGAACCCAGGGTCTGCCAATGCAGGCTCTGATCCCCAGCGCCATAAAAGTAAAGTCAGGATTAGCCAGGGATATTTATTAGAAATATACATAATTTTTACAGTAATCTCGGCTCTGTTATAGTAATGTGTGAAACTTCAGATGAATGTGATTAAGAGTGACTTTCTCTTCTAGTTAAGAGTTCACCGCAGCTGGAACAGGGGTGGGGGGTGGGGGGGGGGGGGGGGGGGGGGACGCAGAGAAAAAATGTTGCTGTTTTAAAGCTAGTTTCACTGATTCTGATGAGAGATAATGACCGTGGGAGAAATATACCAAACTGCCATTGTACTGTAAGATGTACGATACTATACTTTAGTTGCCATTTTCATGGACAATCTTCATGGTTACCTCAGCTACCATAGTAAGGACTGAAGAGAAGGGTCTCTGACTTACGTATGTGCCTGAGGGCTGACACGGAGGTAAAGACCCAGGGCTGAGGACAGGAGAGCTGGAGAGCTCGGGAAAGGGGTTGGGGATGGCCGGCAGAGAGGACGTCCGGAGCTGCTGCTCCTCTTCCTGCAGTCTCCTGAGAATCACAACATTCAGGGAGGACATTAACACAGTGAGGGACAGACACAGACAGACAGACTGACTGAAAAGGCTGTTAAGAAGCAGATGAATGCAGATCATGAGAACATGAGGACAGTCTCCCCTGATATAAACTCAATGCTTTGTGGCTGAGTATGAATAATGAATAATCCATGGTTTCACAGTGAGAGAGAGACTGCTGCCGAGCCGAGGCCTCATGCCCATTTCTCTCTGATCACTGCACTGTGAGCTGATTCTTTCTGCCACACCACAGGAAGATTGCCAGCGTTTTTGGAGCTACTATTTACATGCAATATTCATCGAACCATTATTTCAGGCAGTTTCAAGAGGAAAGTGCCCATTTCATGACCTGCTGCAAGGGCAATAGCCTGTTCATTCACTGTCTGCCTGTCAATAAGAAACCGACTAGGGCGGCGTCCCAAATGGCACCCTATTATTCCATTTATAGTGCATTACTTTTGACCAGGACCCATAGGGCTCTGGTCAAAAGTAGTACACTATGTAGGGAATAGAGTGCCATTTGGGATGCAGCCCCTGACTGTCAATCAGAAACAGACTAGATTTTGGCTTGGCTTAATCAGAGACTAGCATCTGAATTGAACTGCAGCAGCCAGGCAGATAGCCATCATTAGCATTTCTCTATACTTTCTCCAAACCCAAGCTGGTAAGGGAGGGGAGTTCAAAAGGAGAAGCTTTTGATGTAGTTTGATGTAGTTCCATGTGAGGCAGGAGCAGGGTGTTATTTGGAGGTCAGGACTGAATAATAAGCTGAACCATATCATTTCAATCCAACAGACAGAATGAGCCAATGATATATCTCATTACCAGCCAGTGCCAAACTTTCTCTAGGGATCGAAAATAATGGATGCTACAACTCTGACAGACAGGTTTAGATTTCATTAAGACCTGAGGTGAATAAAAGTTCCTCTCAACTTATGGGAGCAGTAGGCACCCTGTTTCTAGAATAAAAGAGAATTTGAACTTGGTCTCCCCCTCTGCTACGCTATGCTAGGGCAGGGGAAAGTGACAGGGGGAGAATGGGTCCCAGAGAGGCTGCGGATAGGCAAAACGATGAACTATAATAAGCACATATACCTGTCCCCACAGAGCATACTGAGAACATGGTCCCTTGTTTAGATGTGGAGGAATTGTATCTATTGGGTGTGTGTGTGTTGTGTGTGTGTGTGAATGTGCACGTGCCAACACAGCAGACATACCTGACGGCGAGGATGTGCATGGGCTGGGAGCGTCGGAGTCTCTGTTTGGGGGAGGTGGGGCTGGGCTGCAGCTCGCTGGGGGAGGCGTGGGGGTGGGGGGGCATGGGGGAGCTGCGGTGGTGGTCGCGGTGCACCTGGCCGTTGTGCTGCAGGAGGGGAACTGACTCAGACTGCACGCTGCTGCATGTGGAGTACAGGCTCTCGAACGAGGAGTTCATGTCATTCACCAGCGCCTCCAGGTCCACATCATCTTCTGTAGGGGGAGGAGGGAGAGAACGGAGAGAGAGGAGAGAGTGGGTCTGTGTGAGTGATATATCATATGCACATCCCACATTTCTCTACCGCACCAGGTTGACCTATACTGTTCACGTGCTTTATTCCTGCATGTAGGTTACACGTGTAAGAATCTACTTCTCTCAATACACACCTGTCATCACCAACCAGTCAGGCAGTGTAGCTGAACACACACAACACTAACATGGCATAGCTTAATCATCATTATCAACCAGTCAGGCAGTGATGCTAATTCAGCTGTTGAAACACTCCCTTAGTTAACTACATGTTAATGTTATCAAGGCTCTCTGTATCTCTGGGGAAGACTAGAGAACAAGCCTAGACCTGTAGTCTCAATACTCCCATCTCCCATCCTTCAGCATAATCACTACTGGCCTCAGGGTAAGAGAAACCAGGCCATTGGTTAAGAGGCACTCTCAGTGAGTCAATGGCGGATGGAAGTTTTGACAGTTCAGTGTTATGTCCCAAATGGCACCCTATTCCGTATATAATGCACTTTGGGACGTATACATTTTACATTACATTTTAGTCATTTAGCAGACGCTCTTATCCAGAGCGACTTACAGGAGCAATTAGGGTTAAGTGCCTTGCTCAAGGGCACATTGACAGATTTTTCACCTAGTCGGCTCGGGGATTAGAACCAGCGACCTTTCGGTTACTGGCACAACACTCTAAACCACTAAGCTACCTGCCGCCCCTGCCGTATACTTAGTTTCATTACTGTGGGGGAGTGACTGCAGGGCATGTCATCTCCTAATAATCATAATCTCTGAGACAATGAATACCAGTAATAGAAAAGTACTGATATTTTCTCAAATTTCCCCTGATGGTCCTTTTATTCCCCATTGCTATACAGCAGTTACCTATTTCACCACTAGATGCTGCTCAAACTCTACCATGCAATTCAGGGCTTTGGATGGTCACTGTGGCAATTGGAATGTTCTGCACTGTATGTTATTGTTACCTGGCTGGGCCGGGGTAAGTAGAAAGACCAATGCAATTCTTCATTCATTTATTCTAATGTTGTGGTTTTAATCAATCACTTTGAATGGTGAAATCCATAGCATGTGCAACAGGGCACACCACATTTTCTAAATGTTGCATCATGGCATGGATTTGCATACTATGGATTTGCAAGCCTAAATAGTTTTAATACACATTAATACTCTGAAGGCTTTTCGACCCAAATCTTATAACACCTTCATAATGAACCATTGTATGCATTCTCAAATGTAAAGCATGTAACTATAGCCTAATATTCAAACAAACAATGTGCCATTGAGAACAGTCCCCAATATCTCCCACCAACCTATGCTGACCCAGTGATGCAGTTGCTCTTCTTTTTTTTTTTTTTTTTTTTTTTTTTTTTAGTCATTTAGCAGATGCTCTCATCCAGAGCGACTTACAGGAGCAATTAGGGTTAAGTGCCTTGCTCAAGGGCACATCGACAGATTTTTCACCTAGTTGGCTCGGGGATTAGAACCAGCGACCTTTCGGTTACTAGCACAACGCTCTTACCCACTAAGCTACCTGCCGCCCTTCTTCACCCCCCCCCCCCCCCCCCCATACAGAGCTGCAGCTGACAGACAGACAAACCTGTGCCTTTTGAGGGACCTTTCCTGAAAATGTGTCCGTTAACCAGCTGTATCACAGGTGCCTAATCTGTCAGTATTAATAGTCAGTGAGGTAAGCCCCTTCCTACAAGATCCTGGAGAGTTATAGACACACGTAGGCTACAGCAGTGTACTGTACAGTCTAAAATAGCTTTGTGTTAGGTGAATAGTATTCATGTGTTTTGTAACAAGATAACATAAAGTTATACCTAAGTAGTCAGACATGTTGTCTACATGCCGTTACATGTGGGGGTGAAACCCTAGAAAGGAAGATCCAATCCGATCAAGATATTTGGGGGCATGGTTGGATAATAGCCATATTAGATTGTCAACAATAAGCTTGTGGCCTAATTTAATAGCTAGAACCGTGACGGGCAAACACTCAAGCAGCAGCGCACACACACACACACACCAACGGGGAAACAGGACCAGGGTTGTTTGTCTTTGACACTGTGTTTAGAAAATAGGAAAATTGCACTAGTGGGGCTTGGCAGAAGTTTTAGGGACATAAACATCTTTATTTATGCCCGTCAAACAAGCAGCAGTCACAGCAGGCCTGGCCCTACAATATTACTGCCATAAATTAGACACTCTTAAAATACCATGAGAGGAGACAGCAGCATTCATCAATTACCCTTGGCTCTGGAGCACGAGGACAACAAGGCAAGCAGAGCCAGGGATTGAAGGATAGGTTGGATGGAATGGGAAGCGACGGAATGAGGATGAAGCATATGGACAACAAAGCGACCTTTAAGAGACTTTGGGTCGTTGAAAAGCGCTATATAAGTCCCATGTAATATTATTATTAGCAAGACAAGCACAGCCAGTGACCGGATGGGTATGTAGCACGAGGACAACAAGCATAGACAGGGATGGGAAGGGATGGAACGGGATGCTAGGTTCAGGAACAGCAGAGGCTAGTGGGGCACAAGGCTAATAGAAGTCTGTCTGGAATAGAGCCTTGGTCAGGAGTAGAAGGTCTGGTCCGTCAGAAGGTAGATGCAGGGTCAGGGGAGCACTTGAAGGTTTAGACACTATCTAATAATAACTTCCATTACTGCCTGTTATAGGGCACCTGTTCATGTTGTCTCAAATGATGCATATTTTTTACATTTCAAGTAGACCTGAATTAGGCTAGAGAGACTGGACTGTCTAAATGAAGTTGTGACCACAAATATATCTTGTCTTGCATGCTAGATCTACCAGTAAAAGTAATTCTAGTAGTAGTTCTACAACTCCCTCCAGTGCCAGTGGCTAACACTAACCTGACATCCCCATGCAACATTTTCTCGCTAGTCTAGAGATCCGTCTCACGCAGAGGCCAGAAGAAAGAGATCGAGAGGGCGCTGTTCAATTTCCTTAAATGGCTAGTCATGCAATCTGAATGCTGAATACCTTATTAAGAGTAGTCGTCTCACTCTCTGATTAAATCAATCAGCAGAATTTACATTTTGGATTGAGAACACCTCGTTCAGGTTTCAGGCTTATTTTGATTTGGCTGAATGAATATAATAGCCTCTTAGAAAAAAATATAAACTATTAAAACCAAGACTTAAAAATAACTGATATTGACACAAGATGGAGGGAATGTTGGAACATAACTAACAAAATGACAGTTAACAAAAATGTACGCTTAATCCAGTATAAACTAATGTATAGAATTTATTACACAAGAGACTAAATTCACAAATTCTACTTCACAATGGCAGAGTCATGTCTTAAGTGTAAAACTAACAATGACTCAATAATCCATGCCTTCTGGGAATGCTATAAAGTCCAACAGTTATGGGTGGAGTTTGAAAGTTGTCTGTCAGAAGTATTACAATGTAAATGTATTTTAATCCGTCTGTCTGTATATTTCAAAACATGGCATATGAGGGAGCAGTGAGATAGATAGCCAATGGGTTGGACGATACTTTTCATCTTGAAAAAAACGTATACTTAAAAACTGGAAATCAACCCATCCTCAATCGTTAACACAATGGAAAGGTCAAATGCTTTATTATCTAAATGTTGAAAGTGCGTGGGCGACAGAGAGAAACTAAATGGTTCAGTGAGGCCATGTGGCGAAGAGTGATGTGGGCTCTGGAGATGGGGGTGTGAGCAGGTGGATCTGGGAAGGATGATGTTTGTGTGTGTTTGTATGCTGTCGTTTGTATGTGTATGTTTGTATTGTCAAAAATATATATATAATCTTACAAAAAATAAATAATAATATTAATAATAATAATATAATAGCCTACATACTGTCCTGGGATCAAATGGTATTTATTTTCTGTCAAATACTTTAGCTGCGCTTGACTGAGGTTGCCTAGCACAATGGAACAAAGGCAATAGTCCCAAAAGTGCAAACCCTGCCCATCCAGACAGGTTTAATCAAACGCTCAAAGTATTTGAAAAAAAATAAAAAATACTAATTGAACCCACGTCATACTCCTACTCCTACTACTACACATATGCTCGCTCAGTCAGTCTAGCAGAGCGTCCATCCAACTGTAAGTCTGACAGCCCCTCACTGTCTCTCAGTAGGGCAACAACAGTCACAGACAGATCATTATTCAGGTTATTGTCTGTCTTATTCAGGGCCTGTCCTGTTTGTCTGTCCTGTTTGTATTCCCTATTCAGAACACTACTTTTGACCAGGGGCCATAGGGCTCTGGTCAAAAGCAGAGCACTACATAGGCAATAGGGTGCATTACCTAGGCAATAGGGTGCATTACCTAGGCAATAGGGTGCATTACCTAGGCAATAGGGTGCATTACCTAGGCAATAGGGTGCATTACCTAGGCAATAGGGTGCATTACCTAGGCAATAGGGTGCATTACCTAGGCAATAGGGTGCATTACCTAGGCAATAGGGTGCCAGTTGGGACACACACTTTGTTTGTACTGTAGAGGCCAAGCCGGGGCTGGTGGCGGGACGTAGCGGTTAGCATAAAGCCCTCCACTGCGACGCAATGGTTCCCCCGCTCTCTCTCAGCATTCCAGCCCGTCTGCTTCAACGGCCGAAGCTTCCCTTTTCACTGTCTATTATTAATTTGTAAAAGGGAAAAGGCGGGCATGCCCTGGTGATAACTCCATAAAAGCTGTTTGGAATGTTTCCGATGCTTAGTAGACCATTATATGGACCGAATTCCATATGGCTTTTCTTTACAACCACTCAGGAATGTATGTATTCATTATAATCTTCCTATCTGAATTCATTATGAGTGGCGTCGTCTCAACCAAATTCCCCCGCACCCTTTCCCAATGTTCTTGTGCTACACAAACGTACTAAACTAAAGGAAAAGAGTATGCGTGATAGTTTTTGCCCTAGATAATATTAGTTACTCTTATGAGGAGTTTGGGATAACAAATCAAAAAGTACTTTAGTAAAAGTGATGTGTTGACAACGTAGCCCAGTCCCTCTAACCAGCCACTGTCAATTAGCATTCAGATGTGTAGAAAACAAAGGGAACTGGGGTGGCTGGGAGTCGGGAAATGGCACAACGTCATTGGGGTGTGACGAGGAGACCGGACGATAGGAAGACAACACAGGGGAAAATGGCCCACGTGAAAGGAATCAGCAGACCCATTCTTTCACAGTTCACACAGATACAGTCTTAACTGTACAGCGTGGTTCTACAGTGGATAGGACAATACTGGGACAATACAGAGTGGCAGTACACACCCACTGAGGACATGAGGGGTGGAGAAAAAATAAAGCAAAAATCAAAGCCCAATCAGAATGAACAGAAGCCTGTTCTTGGGAAACACTTAAATCAGCGTATTTAATTTACATCAGCTACCATAATCTCAAAAGAGCCACCCTCCTCACCACTAAAACCTTCTCTTTCATCTGAGAAATGCGCGCTTGGATATTGCCTGTTCCAGATTTCATCAAAACCTGAGCGCCAGCCGGGGCTACAAGCCAGGGCCTATGACTCTCCCCAAAGCATAAAGGAATAACTTTGGGAACAGGACTTAAATTTGGATACTTGAAATATAAGTTAACTTCTCAACTAGAAAGTGGATTATTGGAGTGCATTGGTACCATTGATAGGATTTATTACCTAGCAACTGTGTCTGTCTGGGACTGCCATCAGTCTTGTTCGTCCCAAATGGCACACTATGGCCCATAGGGCTCTGTTCAAAAGTAGTACACCATATAGGGAAGAGGGTGCCATTTGGGACAGGATGCCATTTTGAGTACAGGCCTATGCTTCAGTCCTATGCTTTAGCTTTGCAAAGGGAGGGTATATTACTGGAAAATGTCTAAGTTTACCAGTAAACTACCAGAATGTTGGTATCTTTCAAGGAATTTATGTAATCTATCACAATACATCTAGTGGCCGTTTTGGGTACTTCAGATTATCACAGGTGTCTAATTATCTCTGGCCCTTTTTACATAAAAATGTTTTAGTCATTTAGCAGCCGCTTTTATCCAGAGCAACTTACAGTAGAGAGTGCATGCATTTTCAAAATGGTCCCCGTGGGAATTGAACCCACAACCCTGCAAGTGCCATTCTCTACCAAGTGAGCCACAAAGAACTCTGGCCTTATCACTTAAAAAATTGAATGAAAAAGCTGTAAAACATTATCCTAAATATAAACCATCAACTTAGTGAATACCATTGGTGTTTAATATGAGGTTTTCAGCATGAAATATCCTGGTATACACCTTACACTGTATGTAGCCTGGAAACAAGGGCTCAGTCAATTTGTTGCCTTTCAACTTCTGGCGCATTGACACACTGCTGGTAATGTCGTTAAATATAAATTATACTGAACCAAAATATAAACACAACCTGCAACAATTCAAAGATTTTACTGAGTTACAGTTCATATGAGGAAATCAGTCAATTGAAATAAATAAATTAGGCCCTAATCTATGGATTTCACATGACTGGGAATACAGATATGCATCTGTTGGTCACAGATACCTTAAAAAAAAGTGTAGTTCTGTGCATTCGGATTGCCATCGATAAAATGCAATTGTGTTCATTGTCCGTAGCTTATGCCTGCCCATTCCATAACCCCACCGCCACCATGGGCACTCTGTTCACAACGTTGACGTCAGAAAACCGCTCGCCCATACGACGCCATTCACATGGTCTGCGGTTATGAAGCCAGTTGGACGTACTTCCAAATTCTGTAAAACGACGTTGGAGGCGGCTTATGGTAGAGAAATTAACATTAAATTCTCTGGCAACAACTCTGGTCGACATTCCTGCAATCAGCATGCCAATTGCATGCTCCCTCAAAACTTCTGTGGCATTATGTTGTGTGACAAAACGGTACGTTTTAGAGTGGCCTTTTATTGTCCCCAGCACAAGGTGCACCTGTGTAATGATCATGCTGTTTAATCAGCTTCTTGATATGCCACACCTGTCAGGTGGATGGATTATCTTGGCAGAGGAGAAATTCTCATTAACAGGGATATACATTTGAGAGAAATAAGCTTTTTGTGCATATGGAAAATATTTTATTTCAGATCATGAAACATGGGACAAACACTTTACATGTTGCGTTTATATATCTGTTCAGTGTACATATGTTAAAACTATTAAATAACGTACACAGAATTTGAAAGATATGGTAATTCTCTGGTGAGGAAAATTATTTTAAAAAACAAACATTTTTTTAAACATAGTATAAGCTAGGGCTGGGAATTGCCAGGGACCTCACGATAAGATATTATCACTATACTTAGGTGCCGATACGATATGTATTGCGTTTCTCACGATTCTATATGCATTTGCGATTCGATACTGCGATTTTATTGCGATTTGATGTTCCAAACATATTGCTCACTATATGTCTGCTGCAGAGAGAAAAGAGAGAGCATGAGAAAATGAGTTTTGATCAGTCATGGAAATAAATGTGCTGAAAACATGTTGGCTCACTATATAAAAAGAAGATGGAGAACAGGCAATAGGATGTTCAAAAAAAATAACAATTTCGATTTTTGGAGTCAAAGTATCGATATAATATCATATAATATCTTCCAAAATAATATGTACCTGTATACATTTCTTCCCATATCACTAATATAAATCACTACGATGACAACGTTAGCAATGTTAGCATTCCTATAGACTTCGCTAGCTAGCTATGTGGCACAACAGATTGCAAATATCCTAATGTTTTCTACATAAAAACATCTTGGCATTGTTTCTGTCCTTCGTCAATGGTATTCTGTTTGTAACAACATCGTCTTTCAAGTATTGATCTTTGATTGAAAAGGGAAATAGCCTGTGTGGACAACGACAATAAGATATAGTTTAAATACGCCAGCTAGCTAACCGTCCATGTTAAGTCTATGGGAATGCTAACATCGGCGTCATCGTGCTTATAGTACATTAATACAAACGCAAAAAATAAATCAATAATTTTCCTCAACAGATAATTAACACATCTATCAAATAATGTGCATGTTATTTAATAGTTTTGAAAAATGTAATTCATAGTTAACGACATCTCCACCCTGGGTTTGTTTGTGTGTCAATGCGCAGGAAATTGAAAGACAAATGTGTTCAAAATGGCTCGGGTCAAATAGGCGAGGCTACATAAGGTGAATACAGTATCACTACAGCAAGCAGACCATGCAGAAGGGAGGTTTTCAGTAAGGACAGTTACAAACTACCCTCTAATGGAACTAAACTGCAAAATAATTAAAACGTAGGCATATATGACAAAGTAAATACAACTTCATAAACAAGCATATAGACTCGCCAAGTACATTTACCCGAAATTTGATTTGGTGAAATAGTGCTGCCACAGTAAACAGACAGTATATAGACGATAAACATAATATACAGACAGAATACACTCAGTTGGCAGTTTATTAGGTACGCCAGAACAGCCTGAATTCTTCGGGGCATGGATTCTACACAAGGTGTCGGAAAACGTTCGTTGCTCAATTGGTATCAAGCAACCTGTACCAGGCAGGATGAGTCCATCATGCCAGGATTTTTGCTTACGCCAAATTCTGACTCTTACGCCAAATCTTGACACCGCTGTTGTACTGAGCCGTTATTTGCTTGTTTGTGGCCCGCCTGTTAGCTTGCCAATCTCCTTTGACCGCTCTCATCAACAAGCTTTTTTAATTTGCAAAAATTTATAAAAACCTTTTTTCACTTTGTCGTTATGGGGTATTGTGTGTAGATTGATGAGGAAAACAAGTAATTTAATCCATTTTAGAATAAGGCTGTAATGTAACAAAATGTGTAAAAGGTCAACGGGTCTGAATACTTTCCGAATGCACTAAATGTGCACATATAGTACAATGAGCAAAGTACAGTTCTAGGACGTTAGTGCAGGGTGTGTTGTCCGTGAATGTGTAGTGCCGGTTGGTGAGGGCCACAACGCGGGGGAAGAAGCTGTTCAGGTGGTGGGAGGTTTTTGTTGTGATTGACCTGAACCATTTGCCAGAAGGGAATGTCTTTCTAACAGGGGGTGTCCAGGGTGGGACGGATCGGCTATGATCTTTCCTGCACGCTTTGCCCTGGAGTCGAGCAGGTCCTCGATCGAGGGCAGTTAGCAGCCGATGACTCTCCCGGACAATCCACTGCAGTTTGCCCTTGAAGCAAGGCAGACGCATTCCCGAACCAGACAGTGATCGAGGAGGTGAGGATGGACTCGATGATGGCCATGTAGAACAGAATCAGTATGGTCGTTGAGAAGTTCAATTTCTTCAGCTGATGCAAGAAGTATATTTGCTGGTGAAGATGGCTGCCGTTTTACAGCCCTCTAACCAATTGTACTATTATGTGTGTTTTTCCGCGTTATTTGTAATTTATTTTGTACATAATGTTTCTGCCATCGTCTCTTATAACCAAAAAGAGCTTCTGGATATCAGGACAGCGATTACTCACCTCGTATTGGACAAAGATTTTTTCTTCAACGAGGCGGCCGCGAAGGATATCATACAGACACCCGACAAGGCCCAAATCCCCGTCATTCGCGTGAGGAAGAGACGGAGATATCGTGGACGTAGATCGGGGTGCCTTGTAAGGATCCGACGGCGAGCGAGTAAACTGCCTCTTCCATCAATCCTATTAGCCAACGTTCAATCTTTTGAAAATAAATTGGACGACTTAAGATTACGGTTATCCTACCAACGGGACATTAAAAACTGTAATATCTTGTGTTTCACCGAGTCGTGGCTGAACGACGACAATGATAACATTCAGCTAGCAGGCTATACGCTACATCGGCAGGACAGAACGGCTGACTCCGGTAAGACAAGGGGTGGCGGTCTGTGTATATTTGTAAACAACAGCTGGTGCACAAAATCAAATACTAAGGAAGTCTCGAGGTTTTGCTCGCCTGAGGTAGAGTATCTTATGATAAGCTGTAGACCACACTATTTACCAAGAGAGTTTTCATCTATATTTTTCATAGCTGTCTATTTACCACAACAAACCAATGCTGGCATTAAGATTGCACTGAATGAGTTGTACAAGGCCATTAATCAACAGGAAAACGCTCATCCAGATGCAGTGCTCCTAGTGGCCGGGGACTTTAATGCAGGGAAACTTAAATCCGTTCTACCTAATTTCTACCAGCATGTTAAATGTGCAACCAGAGGGAAAAAAACTCTAGACCACCTTTACTCCACACACAGAGACGCATACAAAGCTCTCCCTCGCCCTCCATTTGGCAAATCTGACCATAACTCTATCCTCCTGATTCCTGCTTATAAGCAAAAACTAAAGCAGGAAGCACCAGTGACTCGGTTAATAAAAAAGTGGTCAGATGACGCAGATGCTAAGCTACAGGACTGTTTTGCTAGCACAGACTGGAACATGTTCCGGGACTCTTCAGACAGCATTGAGGAGTACACCACATCAGTCACTTGCTTCATCAATAAGTGCATCGATGATGTCGTCCCCACAGTGACCGTACGTACATACCCCAACCAGAAGCCATGGATTACAGGAAACATCCGCACTGAGCTAAAGGGTAGAGCTGCCGCTTTCAAGGAACGGGACTCTAACCCGGACGCTTATAAGAAATCCCGCTATGACCTCCGACGAACCATCAAACAGGCAAAGAGTCAATACAGGACTAAGATTGAATCGTACTACACTGGCTCTGACGCTCGTCGGATGTGGCAGGGCTTGAAAACTATTACAGACTACAAAGGGAAGCACAGCCGCGAGCTGCCCAGTGACACAAGCCTACCAGACGAGCTAAACCACTTCTATGCTCGCTTCGAGGCAAGCAACACTGAAGCATGCATGAGAGCACCAGCTGTTCCGGATGACTATGTGATCACGCTCTCCGTAGCCGATGTGAGTAAGACTTTTAAGCAGGTCAACATTCACAAGGCCGCAGGGCCAGACGGATTACCAGGACGTGTACTCCGAGCATGTGCTGACCAACTGGCAAGTGTCTTCACTGACATTTTCAACATGTCCCTGACTGAGTCTGTAATACCAACATGTTTCAAGCAGACCACCATAGTCCCCGTGCCCAAGGACTCTAAGATAACCTGCCTAAATGACTACCGACCCGTAGCACTGACGTCTGTAGCCATGAAGTGCTTTGAAAGGCTGGTCATGGCTCACATCAACAGCATTATCCCAGAAACCCTAGATCCACTCCAATTTGCATACCGCCCCAACAGATCCACAGATGATGCAATCTCTATTGCACTCCACACTGCCCTTTCCCACCTGGACAAGAGGAACACCTACGTGAGAATGCTATTCATTGACTACAGCTCAGCATTCAACACCATAGTGCCCTCTAAGCTCATCACTAAGCTAAGGATCCTGGGACTAAACACCTCCCTCTGCAACTGGATCCTGGACTTCCTGACGGGCTGCCCCCAGGTGGTAAGGGTAGGTAACAACACATCTGCCACACTGATCCTCAACACGGGGGCCCCTCAGGGGTGCATGCTCAGTCCCCTCCTGTACTCTCTGTTCACCCATGACTGCATGGCCAGGCACGAGTCCAACACCATCATTAATTTTGCCGACGACACAACAGTGGTAGGCCTGATCACCGACAACGATGAGACAGCCTATAGGGAGGAGGTCAGAGATCTGGCCGTGTGGTGCCAGGACAACAACCTCTCCCTCAACGTGACCAAGACAAAGGAGATGATTGTGGACTACAGGAAAAAAAAGAGGACTGAGCACGCCCCCATTCTCATCGACGGGGCTGTAGTGGAACAGGTTGAGAGCTTCAAGTTCCTTGGTGTCCACATCACCAACAAACTATCATGGTCCAAACACACCAAGATAGTCGTGAAGAGGGCACGACAAAGCCTATTCCCCCTCAGGAGACTAAAAAGATTTGGCATGGGTCCTCAGATCCTCAAAAAATTCTACAGCTGCACCATCGAGAGCATCCTGACTGGTTGCATCACCGCCTGGTATGGCAACTGCTTGGCCTCTGACCGCAAGGCACTACAGAGGGTAGTGCGTACGGCCCAGTACATCACTGGGGCAAAGCTTTCTGCCATCCAGGACCTCTATACCAGGCGGTGTCAGAGGAAGGCCCTCAAAATTGTCAAAGACTCCAGCCACCCTAGTCATAGACTGTTCTCTCTGCTACCGCACGGCAAGCGGTACCGGAGTGCCAAGTCTAGGTCCAAAAGACTTCTCAACAGCTTCTACCCCCAAGCCATAAGACTCCTGAACAGCTAATCATGGCTACCCGGACTATTTGCACTGCCCCCCCACCCCATCCTTTTTACGCTGCTGCTACTCTGTTAAGTATTTATGCATAGTCACTTTAACTCTACCCACATGTACATATTACCTCAACTACCTCAACTAGCCGGTGCCCCCGCACATTGACTCTGCAACGGTACCCCCCTGTATATATAGCCTCCCTACTGTCACTTTATTTAATTTCTGCTCTTTTATTTTTAATTTTTTGTCTTTTTTTTTGTTTTGTTTTTTATGTTTTAAAAAATATATATATTTTTTTTTTTTTTCTCAACACTTTTTTTTGTTGTTGTTTTATTTTTACTTTTTTTGTTTAAAATAAATGCACTGTTGGTTAAGGGCTGTAAGTAAGCATTTCACTGTAATGTCTGCACCTGTTGTATTCGGCGCATGTGACCAATAAAATTTGATTTGATTTGATTGCTGTGATGTCTTCCCACTTGAGGTTCTGGGAGATGATGGTCCCGTGCTTACAGCTGAGCCATTGATTTCAAGGGGGAGAGGTGGTGAGGACTGTTTCCTGATGTCCATCTCCACGGTTTTGAGAGTGTTCAACTCCAGGCCATCATTCGGTCAACCTTTCTCCGGTACATGGACTCATCACCATTGGAGATAAGGCCCACCAGGGTGGTGTCATCTTCAAACTTGAGTAGCTTGACAGACGCATCGTTGGAGGTGCAGTCATTGGTGTAGAGTGAGTAAAGGAGACGCAACCATGCGATGGTCCCTTGCTGAGGGATAGAGAGTCCGAGAGGTGTTTCCCCAGGTTCACGTATTGTGTCCTGTTGGTCAGGAAATCGGTGATCCACCGACAGCTGGAGTCAGATACGTTCAGCTGTTGAGTTTGTCCTGCAACCACTCTGGGATGATGATGTTAAGGCCTCATAGAAGTGAGAGAAATCCAAATGAAGTGTTTTGGTGGTGGGGGGGTGGGACCTGGAGAAGAATGCCTTGCCGGGCCTAGCCCAACCCCTCCCTGGGCCTGCCATGTCTGGATCACAACAACCCTGCAGAAGAGGGGCCCCTGAGATTCAGCCTATAGCTATGTCCTCCAGATTCAGTCCCAAATGGCTCCCTATTCCCTTAATAGTGCACTACTTTTGACCAGAGCCCTATAGTGCATTACATTGGGAATAGTGTGTCATTTGGGACCCCAGCCTCCTCCAGTCCACCATGACTTATCTCCTTATGCAATAACTGAAGGCTGCATCGAGATTCTCCACACTTCTCCCAAAGTGTGAACATGCACAATCCTCGTCATGGATTTAAAAGCATTGCATTGGTGTAAAGAATGTCTGGAGAGGGAGTGCCCACCATTGTTCAATCCATGACGGGGAGTGGGGAGTGAGCAAGTTGGTGGAGAATGAGGATGAGATCCTGCTGCTCACAAACAGCCTAGCCAGGGGAGCAGCAGCAGTATATGCGTCCCAAATGACACCCTATCCTTATAGTGCACTACTTTTGACCAGAGCAGTGCCCATAAGGCTCCGGTCAAAAGAAGTGCACTAAATAGGAAATAGGTTCCATTTGGGATGCAGGCAGCAGTGTTTATCTGATCTCTCCTGCTAATCTCTCTCCCACCTGCCCAGCCCATCTCATGGGAATGTATGGGAGCAAGAGGAGGAACCAATCATTTTGAAGAAAGGGGAGCGTCCCATGGGGTTTCTTTAAGAATGGAGCCCAAACACATTATTCACTGCATACCACAGTCCTGTATGATAAACATCTCTTATTAACCCTTCACCGACCAGACCACACCTGGCCTTCAGTGTAGCATATGTATGAACATAGCAAATAGTAAGTCAATAGTTAAAGCAACAACACTGAACTAAAGGCAGACTTGCAAAGGCTGTGAAAGGCTGCAAAGGCGATGAATACTAGACTACTACTGGACTGGTAAATAGGACTTAAGAAATGATGGCAAAACTACCACACCAGAGACTTAAAACCTTTGGTCCCATTAACAGCACAACACAACACCATGCTCCCCATACACAGCAACAGCGCAAAACCCAAATAATCTTTCACCTCATTTCGGCCTAGTACTAATTCTCGCTACTGACGTACTTAATTATCTGAAAAATTATAATCTGCAACAGGATTTAGCCATGTCAACAAAACTGCACCTTGACAACAATACATTTCTTAACACAACAATGTTATAAAATCTTATAATAACATGTCATAACATACCCGGGTCAGTTTGTACAGTACATTTGTGTGTGTTGACAAATTATATCAGTCCTTTTCAAAGTAAACCTACAATAAACTGCTTCAATCCCCGATGTATCAAATTATTCAGGGTGCCGTTTCAACAAAAGCCTGTTGTTCTTTCTGCCTAAGCACCAATGAGGTTTATGACAAACACACAAAGTAGGTCTTAGCCCTCAGCTCTATTAAAATCCTATAAGCACAAGTGTGGGTTTTGGGGAAAAGGAGTTCCGAACTTCACAGAGGATTATAGCACTGCAACAATACCATAACACCAGAAATATGTTCCAGAAATATGTATGAGCTTCTGATATCATAAACATTGTGCTATGGATTTAGGGATGGCTATGAGTAATTGAGTACTCGAATACTCAAACTGATGTCAAAACTTGATCTTTAACCAGAGGCAAAAAAAAAATCAAATGCTGTGTGGCGACAAAGCGTCTTCTGCCAAGTTGTGCTATTTCATTGATTTCATGGTGTGAATTGTTTGTCAATGTCAATGAATTCCCTGCTATATATCAAAATTATAACCAGTAGTAAATGTAGGCTACCGTTAATCATTGCAGATTTCATTTTTTTGGGCCCGCGCTACAGATGACTTTATCAGTCCGCTAATAAAGGACTAATAAAGGCCCAGTGCACTACTATATATTTTTAAAAATTATATACATTATTAAAATTTTTCAGGGGGTGCTGCAGCACCTTCAGCACCCCTATATCCCGCGGCTACGCATGTCTGTCTGGTTTCTCCATCTTGTCACTATTGTGTGAACACCCACGCTTGAGTGCGCACAGATGTAGGCTATACCAGGATAGGCGTCGGCGTTAGAGTTCAGAAATCTGCATTTTCAAAATGCTGCGTTTTATGTTGAAAGTCAGTGTTTTTTTTATTCAGTAGTGATCAGGGGCGTGCAACTATAGTTTTCCTTCACAGAAATTCCATTAGTGCAACACATTCGTCAGAAAATAGCTTAATTTTCATCAATGACAACAGAAGTGCAACGCTAATTGGTTAGCAGCCACACAATTAAATGAGCTTACAATGAAAAAGAACAGTTTTTTTGGCAAAAAACGATGCATGGCCATCATACTGTATTTCTAATGTTTATCATAGAAAGAAAGTAGCCAGCCATTTCCTAATCTAATGTTTTGCTTGAAGTTAATCTTGCATTTTACCAGAGAAAAGGAGGCTACACCGAGTCCGTGTCAGAGCACTGTCTGCAGATAGAATCCCAGTTAGTGAATTCTCATCAGAGTGCAAAAGTGCAACTGAAGCACAAAATTAGTCTGACGCAGAGCAGAAATTACAATAATATACATTTTGGATCTGCGTTTAAAAAATGCAGCAAGATATTTCTTATGCGTTTTACCCTTTTTTAATTTTTTTCGTAAAAAAACGGGGGGAAAGCAGCAGCAGCAATCTCGCATCACATATTTTGCCGCAGCTGTGAGTGACCCCACCAGAGCCGAGCAGATAACACAGCTCTATGGTTTCAATGAATGATTCTCAAATGGCACTTGTTTTTTATTGACTGAATATACAGTGGGGAGAACAAGTATTTGATACACTGCTGATTTTGCAGGTTTTCCTACTTACAAAGCATGTAGAGGTCTGTAATTTTTATCATAGGTACACTTCAACAAAAATCCAGAAAATCACATTGTATGATTTTTAAGTAATTAATTTGCATTTTATTGTATGACATAAGTATTTGATACATCAGAAAAGCAGAACTTAATATTTGGTACAGAAACCTTTGTTTGCAATTACAGAGATCATACGTTTCCTGTAGGTCTTGACCAGGTTTGCACACACTGCAGCAGGGATTTTGGCCCACTCCTCCATACAGACCTTCTCCAGATCCTTCAGGTTTCGGGGCTGTCGCTGGGCAATACGGACTTTCAGCTCCCTCCAAAGATTTTCTATTGGGTTCAGGTCTGGAGACTGGCTAGGCCACTCCAGGACCTTGAGATGCTTCTTACGGAGCCACTCCTTAGTTACTCTGGCAGTGTGTTTCGGGTCGTTGTCATGCTGGAAGACCCAGCCACGACCCATCTTCAATGCTCTTACTGAGGGAAGGAGGTTGTTGGCCAAGATCTCGCGATACATGGCCCCATCCATCCTCCTCTCAATACGGTGCAGTCTTCCTGTCCCCTTTGCAGAAAAGCATCCCCAAAGAATGATGTTTCCACCTCCATGCTTCACGGTTGGGATGGTGTTCTTGGTGTTGAGCCCCAGACCGAGGGTGATTGACCGTCATCTTGAACTTCTTCCATTTTCTAATAATTGCGCCAACAGTTGTTGCCTTCTCACCAAGCTGCTTGCCTATTGTCCTGTAGCCCATCCCAGCCTTGTGCAGGTCTACAATTTTATCCCTGATGTCCTTAAACAGCTCTCTGGTCTTGGCCATTGTGGAGAGGTTGGAGTCTGTTTGATTGAGTGTGTGGACAGGTGTCTTTTATACAGGTAACGAGTTCAAACAGGTGCAGTTAATACAGGTAATGAGTGGAGAACAGGAGGGCTTCTTAAAGAAAAACTAACAGGTCTGTGAGAGCCGGAATTCTTACTGGTTGGTAGGTGATCAAATACTTATGTCATGCCATAAAATGCAAATTAATTACTTAGAAATCATACAATGTGATTTTCTGGATTTTTGTTTTAGATTCCGTCTCTCACAGTTGAAGTGTACCTATGATAAAAATTACAGACCTCTACATGCTTTGTAAGTAGGAAAACCTGCAAAATCGGCAGTGTATCAAATACTTGTTCTCCCCACTGTATATGGGGCAATTTAGCAATTAGAACTTATCTGTAATGGTTATGATAAATTAGACATTGTTGCATGCTGTTGGCATACAGATAAATGCGCACATATATTTTTTCCCAGTCTGGGCCTTGTGTACAAAAAATATTGTTAGTTTTTTATTTGAGTACTCGAACAGTAAAAAAATAAGTAAAATGCCCATCCCTACATGGATAACAGACAATGCGTTATCAAAGGGTCTATATTAATAATAATGACCAATGTTGAAATGTATAGTTTCAACGGTCTAAACAATGAACAGTTGCCTTTTATGGTATATTAAACATTTTTTGGCCATTCTTAATTTTTATTTTTTATTTTACAAAGCGTTCTCTCATATTACTATATATAATTTGTAATGGAACTATACAAACTTTCACTGTGAAAATTATTTTATATTTTTCCCCATTCATACGTTGTTCTTCATCCTAGATTCCAGTGCAGTGCTCTCCCTTGACAGTGAAAAATGTATAATGTAATTTCTGCTCCATTTATTTCCATGACAGCACCAAGCTTTCTCATCCACTACCAGACAGTTCAAAAACCTTCAAGCTTTACCTCCCATGCTGGGGCAATATTGTGCGTAAATCTCATGCTCCGATTATCATGGATGAAATTTGTATAGCACAATTAGATTGAAAGCTTAATTATAATGGCACCCCATGTCTTTACAAATCACCCTTTGAACTGCTGAAATGTTTACAGCGGAAGAGCCCCCGAATATATATCCTAATCTGAATTTAATGAGCGACGGAGCCCTCTGCAATAAAATGCATCAACAGTAACCCCCTAACCCATATCAAAGCGCGTGCATGCACACACAAACACTGAAAAGACACACACACACACCTTAAAAACCACAAACACAATTGTTGATTAAACTGGAATACAGAAAATTTGATTGCAAATCTCAGATCTGGGAATTAACAATGTGATACGGATTGTCTGATGCTGCAATTCCAATACAAATAGGCCAAATTTCAGAAAATAATATTGTTAGTGATGTTAGTATTCTCAGAGAAAAAAACAGTGATTATTATATATATATTAAACAGTTGTCTTTATTTTCTGAGGTCAATTATGCAGCCTAAAATATGTTGCATCCTACTCCTGGAAATGTACTGACAGACCATCAATACTTACACCATATACATATACCATCTACATCTGTCAAATAATTTGAGCAGTGACACAATAATCTAATGAATATTTCCATGCCAATTTCTAAGTACTGACATTCTAAGAACACCAACCTTGATGGTTAGGAGAGTTCCGATTGGTTGACTTCTGGAAACTCGGCCCAATTAGATCTGCTGGTCTGTGATTGGAGGCTCGGTCTACATTGTCCTGCTGAGAAAAAAGCCAACAGAGCAGTCATGCCAAAAGCGTTATTCACAACTTCAGCATCACATCATAACACTGGGTTTGTCCTTGTCTATCTAGTCTAACACTCAGAGGAACATTCATTTGGTTAAGACCTTACTGTATGTAGTATCAATCTGGGAAATCATGAGGTTGAGAAAACAACACAATCTCATTGTACAGTGCCTTGCAAAAGTATTCATCCACCTTGCCGTTATTCCTATTGTGTTGCATTACAACCTGTAATTTAAATTGATTTTTATTTGGATTTCATGTAATGGACATAGACAAAATAGTCCAAATTGGTGAAGTGAAATGAAAAAAATAACTTGTTTCGAAAAATTCTACAAAATAAATAACGGAAAAGTGGTGCGTGCATATGTATTCACCCCCTTTGCTATGATGCCCCTAAATAAGATCTGGTGCAGCCAATTACCTTCAGAAGTCACATAATTAGTTAAATAAAGTCCACCTGTGTGCAATCTAAGTGTCACATGATCTCAGTATATATACACCTGTTCTGAAAGGCCCCAGAGTCTGCAACACCACTAAGCAAGGGGCACCACCAAGCAAGTGGCACCATGAAGACCAAGGAGCTCTCCAAACAGGGCAGGGACAAAGTTGTGGAGTTACAGATCAGGGTTGGATTATAAAAAAATATCTGAAAATTTGAACCTCCCACGGAGCACCATAAAATCCATTATTAAAAAATGTAAAGAATATGGCACCACAACAAACCTGCCAAGAGAGGGCCGCCCACCAAAACTCACGGACCAGGCAAGGAGGGCATTAATCAGAGAGGCAACAAAGACACCAAAGATAACCCTGAAGGAGCTGCAAAGCTCCACAGCGGAGATTGGAGTATCTGTCTATAGGACCACTTTAAGCCGTACACTCCACAGAGCTGGGCTTTACGGAAGAGTGGCCAGAAAAAAGCCATTGCTTAATGAAAAAAATAATGGTGTTCGCCTAAAGGCATGTGGGAGACTCCCCAAACATATGGAAGAAGGTACTCTGGTCAGATGAGACTAAAATTGAGCTTTCTGGCCATCAAGGAAAACGCTATGTCTGGCGCAAATCCAACACCTCTCATCACCCCGAGATGTTTTTCATCAGCAGGGACTGGGAAACTGGTCAGAATTGAAGGAATGATGGATGGCGCTAAATACAGGGAAATTCTTGAGGGAAACCTGTTTCAGTCTTCCAGAGATTTGAGACTGGGACGGAGGTTCACCTTCCAGCAGGACAATGACCCTAAGTATACTGCTAAAACAACACTCGAGTGGTTTAAGGGGAAACATTTAAATGTCTTGGAATGGCCTAGTCAAAGCCCAGACCTCAATCCAATTGAGAATCTGTGGTATGACTTAAAGATTGCTGTACACCAGCGGAACCCATCCAACTTGAAGGAGCTGGAGCAGTTTTGCCTTGAAGAATGGGCAAAAATCCCAGTGGCTAGATGTGCCAAGCTTATAGAGACATACCCCAAGAGACTTGCAGCTGTAATTGCTGCAAAAGGTGGCTCTACAAAGTATCGACTTTGAGGGGGGGTGAATAGTTATGCACGCTCAAGTTTTCTGTTTTTTTTGGTCTTATTTCTTGTTTGTTTCACAATAAAAAATATTTTGCATCTTCAAAGTGGTAGGTATGTTGTGTAAATGAAATGATACAAACCCCCCAAAAAATCCATTTTAATTCCAGGTTGTAAGTCATCAAAATAGGAGAAATGCCAAGGGGGGGTGAATACCTTCGCAAGCCACTGTATGTAGTCCACAGCAGAAGGACTAGTTTTTCAGTCTATAGGATATTAATCCGGGCATAGATTGTGTTCAGAAGAACGGTGCCCAGAGGAGATAGTACAGGTGTGAAAAGCGATCCACAGGGAGAACCACAGTGTTGAGAGCCAATGTTCAGAGTTCTCCCCCGTGTTTATGCTCGTTGTTCGGTAGATAGGCTAGTTGTTTTCTTTAAAGCAACTTTGCTTTGTTCTGCCTCAGAGGTAGGCCTAAACAGCGAGTAGCGGAGAACTTAATACGATTACAGGGCTTCCCACAGAAACACATGCTCCCAGAGAACACTGTCTTCTTGTACAAAAAAAATCCATACAAAACAAGTGTGGGAGATCCATAATGTCAGCACTGATTGGAGTACTCACAGCATGCCCCAGGAACAGAATGTACTGTGGTCTACTATTGAGTTTGGCTTGCTAGGGTGCTCACACACACACACACACACGTCAACACTAAGACCTCTTTTGATATGGCAGAAAAAGCTGTAGCTCTTGTAATGCCTCAGTGAGAGAGGTAATATGATTTATGAAATGGTTTTGTTGTGAAATTGAAGAGGGTTGAACATTCTTTCGTAATTTTGTACACTGGTTTTCATGGTCGACCCTTGGTAAGTATGATTCACAACTTGAAGGAGCCCACTTCAATAAACAAACACTACACAATCTTAGTTAGGCCTCTGGCCACATAGCCTACTATCACAAAATGTGTAATAATAACTCTTCTAACCAAAAAAGTAGCATCTACGCCATCTAAATCCCAACATTTAAGTTCCGTTTTTAATATGATCTAAATCAACTCACTGAGAAAAAGCAGCAGCAGTATAGTGGCCCTCTACACTCTCGTCCTCCTGACTCCAAGCTAATCCCAGTGCAAAGTGTCTGGACATAGTCGACACCACCAGACTAGACAGGGCTAAAGGTCCAGCTACCAGAGTGTGACTGATCCCTCCAGCCCAGCCCCGACCGACTCCCCCCACCCAAACGGCTGCAGCCAGTGACATGCTTGCTGGGACGGGGCCAGCCATGTATGCCAGTCCCAGCGAGCCCAGGGTTCAGCTCCAGTGAGCCCCAGCCCCCCGGCACCAAACGCACCTCAGCCTTTAACGCTGGTGCTCTATACGGCTCTCTGGGACTGGGACTGGTCTGGTTAGAGCGCTAGACCCTCATCTGCTGGGGACTGAGGCATTGTCTTCCCCTTCCTCTGTTTAGAAAACATCCCCCTCCCTAACCCTTCCCGGGAATTAGCAGACCTTTAAAGCATACGTTGGGTTGGTCTGGACTGTCAACAAAAAGCCCAACGATCATACATCCTTTGACACCCTCTTGGCAATTGACTGAATGTTAACCTTGGAGATTTGGGAGCCAAAAAATAGGACTCTCTGTTTTTGCATAATTCTCAGCCATGTTTAGAGGGGTGGTATGCGCACATCCATGAAAAAACTTTTCCTAGGTGCTGGATCCGAGAAGACAACATAGAACAAAAAGTAAATCTGCACGCTGGTATAATGCTCCCAAAGATTTTAATAGGACTACGACAATGTTTTGTTCGCTTCGACAGGATAATTCTTCTCAGCCATGCCAACTCTTACAACAATATTACTACTCTATATTAACATGGGGTTGGAAATTAACTGCTCAATTCAGACACTCTGAGAAGAAGCTATTGACCTAACCACTACATGTTGGGTTTAGAGTGGTAAATAAAGTACAGCGACCAACCCACTACAACACTTTGTTCTGGTAATGCTATCTAAAAACATGGCAACCTACATTCCACTCCATAGAAATAGAATTAATAGAAGAATTCTATATTTTTCTATGATCTACTCTGCCACAAACTCAAACGTACGGTTAGTACGTAGAGAGGGGTCATAGTAAAGTTGGGGTAAGATTTATGAAAAGGGGCAGATATAAGGCAGATATGGGACCAGGACTAAGGTAGGGGCCAAGACAAGGTCAGGGTTAAGGGTTTAGAACAGGGACAGTGCAAAGGTTCAGGCTGAGGTTGGGGGTTTGAACAAGGTCAAGACAAGGCCAATGTTAGGTTTGTGGTGTTGAAAGGGGAGTGTCTGACACAATAATCACACATGGGTCCTTCATGGAGCTTTGCTAAGAAGAAGCACTATGCTTTGGGATTAAAAATTAACTTGTGTTGTGTGCGATAAGTGGAATTCAAAGACTATTGATTTGCTGACAGTCCTCGTAAGGGCTAGTCTGTTAGAATATAATATTCTTAAATCCCCTGAGAGCAATTTGAGTTCCTTATTAGCCTACATAATTAACTAAGAAGATCTAGTTCAATTTGGACTTTCTTCACTATGCTGTCTCTTTGGAGGATGAGAATGAGAGTAAGTGTGGCCTATTATTTGTTTCCACAGTAATGGGAGTATATAGGATAGCCTAACAGCTGTTAGGTACAGTAGGCTACTGTCATTCCTGTATTGCTATCGTCCGGCACTAACACACCCAGTACAATATAAAATAAACATAGCCCCTTTCCATATGCAGGGCTACCTCACTGAACAAGTAGGGACCTATTCATGTTTAGGCCTAGGTTCTATTATGGTAGGCATATTCATGATACTCAACACTGACTCACTTTCCTTAATAACTGACGTTATGGTTTTGCATAGTGCATTAATAACTTTTATGAGGCATTTCCTAAATGTTAGCTCTCTATAAAACCAGCATAAAGATAATTTACATTTCTCCCACCTTCAACTTCCATTGGTCATGCTATTATGTTCAAAAGTCACATTGTTTAACTCTCTTGAATAAAAACAATAACAACATGTGGTCCAATTGTCATAGTTACATTTCATTGCATGGTAACCTAACTACATGGAGATGTATTGTGGACTAGAGGCTAGGGTGAAATAGCCTACTCTACTGCTAGATGATGTCAAACTCCTAGTCTAGTAGCCTAATTCAGTAGGATACTTAGTCCTCCAACATCATGGTAAAGTCACATTTCAATTTAAATAGCAAATGTTATTGCAGTATGTTTATATAGATACGCCTACTGTTTCCTCTGAGATTTCTCTGGTAGAGAGAGAGAGGCTTTGAAACACTGAACTTGTTTTTTATTTTACAAGTCAGGGCACATTTGTAAAGTAACCCACTAGATGCCTAAAATTCATCCTGATTCAACAAACGCAGCTCAACCCAAACCTTTCCTGTCGGTCTGTGCCACAAAAATAAAGCAAAATAACCCGATTTTTGAATCTCCCAATTTGCTTCCAAGAAAAACCAAAACAAGAAAGCTTGACTTCCAGGAACAGGAAACCATATGTGTCTGCCAGAATAATCCCCACATCATTCACTCTAAAAACATCTATAAAACTCAAGGCAAAAAATTTACTGCTCTGCAAAGACCGATGTGTTTCAGAAAATAAGATCGGCTTTAACGGCTACAGCAGTGTGAAGCCAGAACCTCTGTCCCAAATGGCACGATATTTGCTACATAGTGCACTTATTTTAACCAGAGCCCTATGGACCTTGGTCAAAAGTAGTACACTACATGGGGGATAGGATGCCATTCGGGACACAAACAGAGTCAACATGGCAGCCGACCAGATGATAAACCTATAGCTAACCTATATATTTCTCTGCAGAACTTTGACTCATGCTTATATGAGAAATGTTAAAATGTGCTGCTTCACATTGCCAAATTTGCATTTCACCTCTGTCATTTCCATTGAGATTGTCCTTGTAATCGTATTCTTGTGAGTTCAATTCTTTGAATCGTTTAAAGCTGCAATACAGTGCATTCGGAAAGTATTCAGACCCCTTGAGTTTTTCCACATTTTGTTACGTTACAGCCTTATTCTAAAATGGATTAAATTGTTTTTCCCCCTCATCAATCTACACACAATACTCCATAATGACAAAGCAAAAACAGGTTTGCAGAATTATTTTGCAAATGTATTACAAATAAAAAACGGAAATATCACATTTACATAAGTAGTCAGACCCTTTACTCAGTACTTTGTAGAAGCACCTTTGGCAGTGATTACAGCCTTGAGTCTTCTTGGGTATGACGCTACAAGCTTGGCACACCTATATTTGGGGAGTTTCTGCAGATCCTCTCAAGCTGTCAGGTTTGATGGGGAATGTCGCTGCATTGTTATTTTCAGGTCTCTCCAGAGATGTTCGATTGGGTTCAAGTCTGGGCTCTGGCTGGACCACTCAAGGACATTCAGAGACTTGCCCTGAAGCCACTCCTACGTTATCTTGGCTGTGTGCTTAGGGTCTTTGTCCTGTTGTAAGGTGAACCTTCGCCCCAGTCTGAGGTCCTGAGCACTCTGGAGCAGGTTTTCATCAAGGATCTCTCTGTACTTTGTTTCGTTTATCTTTTCCTCGATCCTGACTAGTCTCCCAGTCCCTGCCGCTGAAAAACATCCCCACAGCATGATGCTGCCACCACCATGCTTCAACGTAGGAAGGGTGACAAGTTTCCTCCAGATGTGACGCTTGGCATTCAGGCCAAAGAGTTCAATCTTTGTTTCATCAGACCAGAGAATCTTGTTTCTCATGGTCTGAGAGTCTTTAGGTGTCTTTTGGCAAACTCCAAGCGGGCTGTCATGTTCCTTTTACTGAGGTGTGGCTTCCGTCTGGCCACTCAACCATAAAGGCCTGATTGGTGGAGTGCTGCAGAGTTGGTTGTCCTTCTGGAAGGTTCTCCCATCTCCACCGAGGAACTCTGGAGCTCTGTCAGAGTGACCTTCGGGTTCTTGGTCACCTCCCTGACCAATGCCCTTCTCCCCTGATTGCTCAGTTTGGCCAGGTGGCCAGCTCTAGGAAGAGTCTTGGTGGTTCCAAACTTCTTCCATTTAAGAATAATGGAGGCCACTGTGTTCTTGGGGATCTTCAATGCTGAATACGTATGTAAATAGGTTATTTCAGTTTGTATTTTTTTTTATACATATGCAAAAATGTCTAAAAACCTGTTTTCGCTTTGTCATTATGGGGTATTGTGTGTAGATTGCTGTAACATAACAAAATGTGGAAAAAGTCAAGGAGTCTGAATACTTTCCGTATGTCACTTTTTGGGCGACCCGACAAAATTCACATAGAAATGTGAGTTTTAGATCTATCATTCTCATTGAAAACAAGTCTAAGAAGCGGCAGATCTGTTCTATGTGCACTATTTCTATGCTTCCCTTGCTTTACTTTAGTTTTGTACACATTTTCCATTTTAGTCATTACCAGATGCTCTTATCCAGAGCGACTTACAGTCATACTGTGCATAATGTGGAAGTGCATACATTTTCATATTTTCGTGCACCAGCTTCAAATAGCTAAAAATACAATATGTTTGGTTATGGAAAATATATTTCACAGCAGTTTAGATGGTACAATGATTCTTTACACTATACTTGCTTGTTTTGTCACATAAACTGAAATTAGGCAAACTATTACCATTTTGGTAATACTTTACTTGACACCCAGTGTCATAGCCTGTCATAACACTGCCATGACCTATTTATTTACACCTGTTTTGACATATATTGCATTATTTTATGGCTGGTTATGACACCTACATAAGAATTCGTTTTTTCCCTGCCAAGAAGTTTCCTTTCGTTTGAGTTCTTAAGTTCTTAAATATTTTGTTGTTGTTGTAATGAATTCTTTACAGTCATGATTTTTGCATCATATTTTAAATAACACTGTCATGAAGCATTATGACCATCCTGTGTCTCTTTAGTTTGACTAAGAAAATACACTTTATGACACTGTCGGGAAGCATTATGACCGTCATAATGCCAGATAGGCCTATTACGTACAGTACATGCCCTTATATCCGTCATCAGTCAAAAAGAGGGTGGCTTGTCCTGCTCCTGCATTCATCCCAGTCAACTGCAACAGAGCATTGCGGTAGGTGCATGTCTGACATCAATGTGTGCGCAATTACCTGCTAATTTAACATGGTCAATAAAAATAAATATATATATAAACATACTGTTGACACGTAGGTTATGGTGTAATGGAATGTTTTGCCTTGTGTGGTATGTTTTTACACTCTTATGTAGGTATCATAACCAGCCATAAAATAACACAATATATATCACAACAAGTCTAAATATATGTGTCATGACAGTGTTATGACCATATTATAACAAGTTATGTCAGCTGTTATGACATATTATGACACGGTTATGACCGTGTCATAACATGTTATGATGCTGGGTGCCAAGTAAAGTGTTACCCTTTGTAGCAACCAGGAAATGGCTGAGCGATTTCTGCATAGTGCATCTTTAAATGTCACTTATTTTCTTTAGAGTTTAGGCCTTCACGGAATCATATTTATATTTTACAGTCAGTATAAATTGAAACAGTTAACCATCTTGACAAATAGAAACTACTTTAGCAAGTAGGCCAACCCCTATTTCCAAGAAATATGCCTAGTCTATTCAGTATACTAAAACATTAAACTAACCACAATACTATTTAACACAGACTCTTGAGCTCAATACTAAGTCCACATTATTACATATTTACGAACCTCATTGCATTGGCTGTTTTCGAGTTGCGAACATCCTGTATGTTACAATAGTCAGAGCGACTCTGTAGCACCATTAACGGTGAGAAGCACCATCAAAGCGCCTCATGCACAGGAGATGGTTTGAGTTTAGATTCCTGGAAGGCTGGATTAGGCTGTGACGGACCTATGATCTTGTTTCTACTATCATATTAAGCTCCTCAACCTGTAAAAGCATTGTAAAAGCATTTCACCTTTTGAGAGAGCAGGTAGGGCTGTTCACTAGGACAGAGGTTACAGGCGGACAAGAGCAGAGAGATTACCATGGAGAACTAATGACCAACAGACACAGACAGTTTCAAAATTGTTGCACTTGACTTGTTGCAAAATTGTAAAAATTAGCTAGTAGCTAGCAAGGCAGCCTTGCTACAATAATAGTAGGCTATGGAATGTATACCCTCATATGGAGGATGTTCTCAGGTAACATTATGAACGTTTTTGAGGATGTATTGAAGTCAAGTGTATTTTGCTTGTGTAACAGGGTTGGTTATGTTTCCACTTGACACTGCAGAAGTATGTATTCAATGTTTATGTATTCCTATTGGTTGGCTGAATGTACATATCAATAACGTGCTATACCATTGATTACGCTTGCAGATAGGGGGAGATTGCGAACGTCAATTCTTCCCAGTCTGATATTGACATGCAAGCGGTAGGTCACGTTCTGAAATACTGTATTCTATTTTCATATTTACAATGTGTACGAGTTCACTATGTCCATGTTTTGATGTATAAATATTTGTACGGTGCCTGTTAGATATTGGGGCATCCTGGGATGTGCTTTTGTATGTTATTGCTGTAAGAGCGAGTTAGCTAGCATGCTCTAATTGTAATGGTCGCATTATCTCCCTGCTAATTCAGTTATTTCCATGCTAACAGACGAATCACGAATCTACAGCCATCAACATACTGTTTTCCTGCACATCATGTGCTTCCTTGTGTTTATCGTCAGAATAAAGACCTATCAACTGGGATCGCTGGCTGGACAGTCCTTTCTTTAAAAAGCTACACCAGTGAAAAATGGCTTGCACCGCCAGTGAACCTTCACGTAACTGTCTCACAGTCTTTGTATGTCTGCCACTGGTGGCAAACCCAGTTACCCCTCTGGGGATCAATAAAGTTAATTCGACAGACACTGTGACCCAAAGACCCATTAGAAGCAAACCAAGAGCGAGAACGCAATCCATGTGTCCATTAACTACTAAAGATACAAATTAAACTTAACCCTACACGTAGGCCTACAACAATTACAGTGGGGTCTGAAATGATTGACACCCTTGATAAAGATGAGCAAAAATGACTGTATAAAATAAATAATTAAAATACTGAGCTACATTGTACGCTAAAACAAATGGGGACATTTTACTATTTTATACTAATTCAATTGCTCAGAGAAAGAGATTTTGTTTAAGAAGTAATCTATTTTTTTTTAAGGTAGGGGGCAAAATTATTGACACTGCTAAAGATTCTGAGAAATAATGTAGTCAAAAGTTTAGTATTTGGTCCCATATTCCAAGCACGCAATGACTACATCAAGCTTGTGATTTTTGACCCTCTGTAACTTTCTCACTCAATTCAGGGCACAATTCATTCAGGGCTATCCGTAATCATGGTAGCTCCACATTAATGTAGAAGTGTTTAGAAACATATTATATTCTTATTTACAATAAAAGTGACTCCAAAATGAAACAATACATTACTTATCATTAATTTGTATTGGCCACAAAATAATCTGAAACACAACCAAAACAAACTGCAAATGCATCCAACAAGTTTGTAAAGAGACAAGCTTGATGTAGTCATTGCACGCTAGGAATATGGGACCAAATAATAAACTTTTAACTACATTATTTATAAGAATATTTAGGGGTGTCAATAATTTTGACCCCTACCTATTTGAGAAAAAAATATTATTACTTGCTAAACAAAATCTCGTTATTTGAGCAATTGTATTAGTATAAAATAATTTCCCCATACAATATAGTTCAGTATTTGAATTATTTATTTTATACAGTCATTTTTGCTCATCTTTATCAAGGGTGTCAATCATTTCAGACCCCACTGTATGTACTGCACTATTATATACTGTACCATATTTGATGACAGAAGTCTATCGATCCATCACTGACTGACCCAACACGGAAACATGATGCGACCTTCCAGATCTACCAAACAAAGAAAAACCAGACTTCTATTCATTAGGGCACGCAACGTAAAATGCTTAAAAACCTTTTGAAACAAAACATTTAAAGTTTGTGTCAAGACCCTCCCTGTTTCAGACATTTTCTTCTGTTTGGTGACTAATGAACACGACTCAGAAGATACAATTCACCTTCACTGGCACCCCACCGGCATCCCAGACCATAAGCACAAACTCATAACAGGACTACAAACACCTGACCTTTCACACAGTGTTTAATTGAAAGTAGAGCTGGGACGATAAACCGAAAATTATCGATCACTTTTGCTGATATCGTTCATTACTATAAGTAGCCTAAAGTAGAGAAATGTAAAGTTTGAAATTAAATACATTTGCTAATATGGGTGATTGTTAATGGGACAACTGCCATCAAACTAGTAGTAGTAGTTTAAAGGATCATAAAACAATTTTTATAAACATATAGTTCTATTTATCATTATCGCATCAATTCAGGCAATTTATTGCGATATGGATTTTGGTCCATATCCCCCAGCTCTAATTGAAAGTACAAAGAAACTGAGACATTTCCATCCATATAAAATCCAGTTCAATAGTCCTACTCAATACAGTAATTAAGTTGGTAAGCTTTCCTTGGAGTGCTGTGGCAAAACTTCAGTCAGCTTACCCAGCTCTCTCTCACTCCCTCTCCAACACCGCCTTGGAGCTGAGCCCAGAATCCCATAACATTTACTAGTTATATAACCCCAGGATAAAGAGGCTGTTTCTGCCCATTATTTACCAATTAAAAAACGGACAATGTGAATGAGCCCGTCGAGGAAGAGATCAGATGCATAGGCTAGCTACTTCTAGGAACTGTTGAACTAGTTGAGATACTTTGTGTTCAGCAGTTTAGCTGCATGACTAAACGAGTGTGTCTTATACTAGAAAAGTGGACATAGCCTATTCATATCCTATTCTTTAGCCTTAACCACAGTGGAAGCCCAAGGGGGTGGTGGATGACATGCTAAAATCCCCACAGCACAGGCTTCCTAAATAGCCCTTTAGGGCTGGATGGGTCGAACTCTCCCCTACAGGGCGAGTGACCAGGCTGATTGATAGCCTATTTCCCACTGAACTGTTGCATGTGGAAACAAACAACGTAAAATAAAATAAAAAAAAGCCCCTCAAAACAATCCGGTTAATCCGTTGATTGAGGCCACCGCTGACGGTCTTACGTCGAGTCCAGATTCCCCATGCTGGGCCATGCACCATGTGAATCACCATCAATGTATTCAGCCCAACGGAATGTGCATCCATGCCACTGCCATTCATTGGCTCTTCTGTTTTCATTCATGCTCTGCCCCTAAATCTATTGGCCATGACAGGTACATTCACAGCAAGTTTTTTTTTGCTACAGCCCAGCTGAGAGAGTGGGGCTCTGGTTTTTACCTCTCTCTGCCCGTCTTCCCTCAGCTCTGGCTCTGGGGTGAGGGAGGGCTTATAGCAGGGGTACTGGGAGTGTTTAAACAGTATTTTCCTAACCACTCCATGTATAGTTTTATAAACAGTTCCATATGTTAGATGCATATAGAGTGTTTTCTTTTCTTTTTTTCACGTTTATGACCTGTGTAAATATGAGTTCCAAATCCCAAATGGTGCCGCTTCAGCAAACACTATAATATTACCACAGCTAATAAAGGGCTTATAAAACATGGCAGACCTGGGTTCAGATAGTATTTGAAATCCTTTTAACACTTTAGCTATGCTTGCTTGAACTTGCCTTGTGAAAAAGTACCAATGGAATACTCACAAAGGTGAAAACCCCGCCCAACTGGCACAGCAGCTAGGCTCAAGCAAACACTCAAAGTTACTGAAAGAAAGCAAATCATATTTGAAACTAGGTCTGATAGATGGTGAGGTTAGCTATGGTTTAAGCCAATAGTTTTAACATAAAACATCACCGTAGTAAATGAGAGTAATCGTAACATTCGTAATTGCTATTCCAAATTAATTGATATCTCTGACATATTAAAACATTTGAAATCTACAAATGAACACTCAAGACCAAAGAAAAAAAGGTCAATGTACTGAAATATAGATGGTACAAAACATCTAGTAAAAGATATGTATTATTTACCTGATAATTTGGATGGTGTAGAAAATAATCTGGACATCCGGCTACAGCCATGTTATGGAGCTATTTCTCAATCTCTGTTCTTTGGGTTTTCACATTCACTTTTGATAGATGATGCAATAACCTGTAGAAGAAAACAGGAGAGATTAATTAAACTAGATATGCAAAAATGTTGCTAACGGGTTCGCAATAAAACATTTGTTGCATAAAGCTTACTTCAGTTTTTGATAATTTTTTACAACTATTTTTACTGCATCAAGGATAGCATACACAGATGTTTCGGGTTAACATCCTTCTTCAGTGTGTATCTTCATGATGGACGTTAATTAAACTAAAATGCTTCAGAAGGAAAAGGAAGTCTCAAACAGTGGAGACTAATATAGCACAGAGCACATCTTAACCCACATAGATCTACAAGTCAGTAAACACTAGCCTAAACAGTAAACAGCTTCTAGCAGCTAACAACTCTCAGGTCTTAGTTAAAGGCTATGGTATGGTTGGTCAAAAGTTCTAAGTTGAAACCACTGTACTCATGTGGATAGAAATTAAACCTATAGTGAACGTACGCACTCCAAAATAAAGGTTTTATATGTTGCTTTTTTAATCATTCTTAAGAGGTTTATAGACTACAACTGACCACCTTTATCACCCGGCCTAGCTGGTGGTGTTGATCGTTCCAACCCAGTTGAAAACAGATACAAAAGGAAAAAGGAGGTGCAGATCAGATCATGTAGTATTTTGTTGCAACCACTCTGACAGTCAGACAAGGTCACATTTCAAAACTTATGAGAAACAGAAACAGCAACTGACACAACGATGCTGTTATTCCAAGCCCTTCAGCCAGTACTTTGCTGGTGCTTCCTGTGGGTGTTGACATGTAGCTAAAGCCTCATCCAATCCCTGGGTCAAGACAGGAGAAAGTTCAACAACAAGTTGGACCTTTGGTCTATTTGAACATCTTAAAGTCAGTATCCTATTAACCTCTTGGTAGCCTACACCTACAAATACAAACACTTGTAAACATTTCCCCCGAAATAAAGGCCCTATACATGACAGAGTCGTCTGCAGGCTTAGGCCTAGCACACTTTCTCACTGAATGAAGCTGAATGCCTTTTTGGAGTTTCCCCCCCCCCAACTCAAACCACAATTACCTTACAATACTTTTGTATACATGTACAGTAAGACCAGAACCATAGATTTAGCGAGTTTGGACATATACACTGAGTGGACAAAACATTAGGAACACCTTCCTAATATTGAGTTGCACCCCCTTTTGCCCTCAGAACAGCCTCAATTCGTCGGGGTATGGACTACAAGGTGTTGAAAGCATTCCACAGGGATGCTGGCCCATGTTGACGCCAATGCTTCCCACAGTTGTGTCAAGCTGGCTGGATGTCCTTTGGGTGGTGGGCCATTCTTGATACACAAAGGAAACTGTTGAGCATGAAAAACCCAACAGCATTGCATTTCTTGACACACTCCAACCTGTGCGCCTGGCACCAACTACCATACTGCCCTACCAAGCAAAAAGGCAGTAAGTGCTCATTTGGTCAAAAATGAGTTAATGTCATTTTTGCTACATTAAATACATGCTTAATCATGTGGACAAGTATCCTGCCTCTATTGTATTATGTTTTGGAGAACATGGGGGTAATGTTAGCAGTAACATAAGGTTACTGTGAAACCAAGGTAAATAAAAGCCATTTTTCTCAGTTCCACGCTATGAGCAGTTACTGCCTTTTTGCTTGGTAGGGCAGCATACCCCGGTCAAAGGCACTTAAATCTGTTAGCTGTTAAATCCATGTCTCAATTGTCGCAAGGCTTAAAAATCCTTCTTTAACCTGTCTCCTCCCCTTCATCTACACTGATTGAAGTGGATTTAACAAGTGACATCAATAAGGGATCATAGCTTTCACCTGGATTCTCCTGGTCAGTCTGTCTTGGAAAGAGCAGTGAATGTTTTGTACACTCAATGTAGATGGCGCTGACTGAGACCCTCTTGATGACATTTCAGAAATACAAGTCTTTGGAGTTGCAGTAAGTCTAGACTGTCCCATGCCATGTAGTCATGGACTATTTTCAGGAATTCTAAGGATTTTCAGGCTGCCTGGCACTTTTACAGTGCTATTTACCGTCCCCCTCACCCTGCCTGATTACATAAGAAAGTAGAAGCTGGCTGCAAGTGTCACAGGCAGCAGCAACACCACTCCTACTCTTTCCTGCTCCACAACAAAAGAAGAGGCAGCCCCCTGAATGATGTCATGGTGGCCATAGATCATGTGGACCATCGTCAGAGCCACGAGAGAGAGAGATAGAGAGAGAGAGCCCTCCTTTTGTTAGTAGGTATCTGCTGTCAATTTATCAACAGGGGAAATACAGTAGCACAGCATTTTCATTCAGCACCAGTGCTGCCTTCCACTCTCATCAGATAGAGAACTAGAGCCAGGCAGGCCCAGGCCTTGATGCTGAGTGGAACTGACTGAACAGTTTGAGTTCCTCTGAAAAGATGCCTGTTCCACTGGGTCGTGGAGGCCCTCGCCACTAGCTTCAACAGAAAAGTAGTGGGTAGATTCCATTAGCTTTTTTCCTCATGCTGCCTCTCTCTGTGATTGAAAAACAAAGGAAGCAAAATCTTCTCCTGGGGTTCTGACTTACATAGAAAAACCCTAGTGAAACAGACTTGGTAGGGTGAGGTGAGGTAGCAGAGATAAGGCCTGATGTGAGAAAGTACAGAGCGTTTTCTTGGACATTCTTCACCGCCATCTTGAGTAGTCAAGCAAACTTCAGCTAGGCAAACATTTCAATTAAAATATTGTTGTAGCCCAAACAATGATTTTATAGTTTACAACAGTTCCTCCAAGTTAAACAACTGTCTTTTCAGCATTACAGCCCGCCAGACCTGATAATAAAATATGAATTATCCCCAAAATAGAAACAGCTGATTGGACATAAATGACATTCAAAGTCCTGAGCAACTGTCATCGTTTCCAATTTGTTGAGAAAGCACAGCATAATGATCCACTCATGAATATATCTACAATAAAGAGCTTGGCACTTGGATCAATAGAACCACTGAATGGGCTCACTTGTAATTAGTGTGTGTGTGTGCGGTGTGTGTCCTCTGTGTGTACACACCGCGCTTTGTACTGCTATGTGTGTCTCAGTCCCGGTCTGTGTGTGTTGCCCCACCGATGTAAGAGCCAAGGTTAATATACTGTCACATTGTGAGTGCTTGTTATAAACAATTCATTCTGTACTGTACGGGTGATCTTGAGAACACAAGACACATTGAACTCTTGCCCCTCGCCTATGACACTTAACAGTAAAGCCCTCATTATAGAGCTGGTCTGAGAGGAGAGGCACAAAAGGCATACCTATGTGTGATAAACACTCTTTGCTGTGAGATATGGCTGGAAGGGCTTCCCTCCATGAATAAAATCAGAACATTCTAGTGTGGAACTCAAGTTCTTATGTTCTTATGTCACGTGCCTTGGGGGTGACTTGGCATAATTGGACATATTGACAAAAAACATATACCTATGTTTAACCATTCCTTTTCAGAATCAAAGTCATTCCATGAAGGGGGGGGGGGATTAAAAGGGCCTTTGATTTGACTCATTCCACTTGAACAGAATAGTGAAATATGATTACCTGTGACCTTAACGGAGCAATTAGCAAACCAAAGCATAGATCAACTAGAAAGGCTGGGGACTTCAGAACACTGTGTGCCACTGGTACTGTACCATCTGTACTAATTAGAGAGATTGTTGCTCAAGCTTGCATGAACGAAGAATGTAACTTCAAACAGAGCCTTAACAATAGACATCTTAATCACAGCTAGGCCTAATTATTACAGCCGTGTGAGAGCGGAGAGAGAGAGCATGCTAACTTTTAGCCTTAACTATTAAAGTAAGGGGTTCTCCTTCTCCGCTGGGCTCTTATTCAACAAGACAAATTCCCTCTGTCTGCTTGTGGGATTTCAAGTCTATATTTCTCCATGCCAGGGAGGGAGGGAGGGTTGCAGTCAGAGGTTTGAGGTCTAATCCTCGGGCTATGCTCAAGTTTCTCTTGCAGTTAACTCGTTCTGTTGTCTTTACTTGTCTAGTCACACTGAGCGAGAGAACAACGGTAGGTCTATACTGTACGTGACGGTCACACTGAGCGAGAGAACAACGGTAGGTCTATACTGTACGTGACGGTCACACTGAGCGAGAGAACAACGGTAGGTCTATACTGTACGTGACGGTCACACTGAGCGAGAGAACAACGGTAGGTCTATACTGTACGTGACGGTCACACTGAGCGAGAGAACAACGGTAGGTCTATACTGTACGTGACGGTCACACTGAGCGAGAGAACAACGGTAGGTCTATACTGTACGTGACGGTCACACTGAGCGAGAGAACAACGGTAGGTCTATACTGTACGTGACGGTCACACTGAGCGAGAGAACAACGGTAGGTCTATACTGTACGTGACGGTCACACTGAGCGAGAGAACAACGGTAGGTCTATACTGTACGTGACGGTCACACTGAGCGAGAGAACAACGGTAGGTCTATACTGTACGTGACGGTCACACTGAGCGAGAGAACAACGGTAGGTCTATACTGTACGTGACGGTCACACTGAGCGAGAGAACAACGGTAGGTCTATACTGTACGTGACGGTCACACTGAGCGAGAGAACAACGGTAGGTCTATACTGTACGTGACGGTCACACTGAGCTAGAGAACAACGGTAGGTCTATACTGTACGTGACGGTCACACTGAGCGAGAGAACAACGGTCTACTGTACGTGACGGTCACACTGAGCGAGAGAACAACGGTAGGTCTATACTGTACGTGACGGTCACACTGAGCGAGAGAACAACGGTAGGTCTATACTGTACGTGACGGTCACACTGAGCGAGAGAACAACGGTAGGTCTATACTGTACGTGACGGTCACACTGAGCGAGAGAACAACGGTAGGTCTATACTGTACGTGACGGTCACACTGAGCGAGAGAACAACGGTAGGTCTATACTGTACGTGACGGTCACACTGAGCGAGAGAACAACGGTAGGTCTATACTGTACGTGACGGTCACACTGAGCGAGAGAACAACGGTAGGTCTATACTGTACGTGACGGTCACACTGAGCGAGAGAACAACGGTAGGTCTATACTGTACGTGACGGTCACACTGAGCGAGAGAACAACGGTAGGTCTATACTGTACGTGACGGTCACACTGAGCGAGAGAACAACGGTAGGTCTATACTGTACGTGACGGTCACACTGAGCGAGAGAACAACGGTAGGTCTATACTGTACGTGACGGTCACACTGAGCGAGAGAACAACGGTAGGTCTATACTGTACGTGACGGTCACACTGAGCGAGAGAACAACGGTAGATCTATACTGTACGTGACGGTCACACTGAGCGAGAGAACAACGGTAGGTCTATACTGTACGTGACGGTCACACTGAGCTAGAGAACAACGGTAGGTCTATACTGTACGTGACGGTCACACTGAGCTAGAGAACAACGGTAGGTCTATACTGTACGTGACGGTCACACTGAGCGAGAGAACAACGGTAGGTCTATACTGTACGTGACGGTCACACTGAGCGAGAGAACAACGGTAGGTCTATACTGTACGTGACGGTCACACTGAGCGAGAGAACAACGGTAGGTCTATACTGTACGTGACGGTCACACTGAGCGAGAGAACAACGGTAGGTCTATACTGTACGTGACGGTCACACTGAGCGAGAGAACAACGGTAGGTCTATACTGTACGTGACGGTCACACTGAGCGAGAGAACAACGGTAGGTCTATACTGTACGTGACGGTCACACTGAGCGAGAGAACAACGGTAGGTCTATACTGTACGTGACGGTCACACTGAGCGAGAGAACAACGGTAGGTCTATACTGTACGTGACGGTCACACTGAGCGAGAGAACAACGGTAGGTCTATACTGTACGTGACGGTCACACTGAGCGAGAGAACAACGGTAGATCTATACTGTACGTGACGGTCACACTGAGCGAGAGAACAACGGTAGGTCTATACTGTACGTGACGGTCACACTGAGCTAGAGAACAACGGTAGGTCTATACTGTACGTGACGGTCACACTGAGCTAGAGAACAACGGTAGGTCTATACTGTACGTGACGGTCACACTGAGCGAGAGAACAACGGTAGGTCTATACTGTACGTGACGGTCACACTGAGCGAGAGAACAACGGTAGGTCTATACTGTACGTGACGGTCACACTGAGCGAGAGAACAACGGTAGGTCTATACTGTACGTGACGGTCACACTGAGCGAGAGAACAACGGTAGGTCTATACTGTACGTGACGGTCACACTGAGCGAGAGAACAACGGTAGGTCTATACTGTACGTGACGGTCACACTGAGCGAGAGAACAACGGTAGGTCTATACTGTACGTGACGGTCACACTGAGCGAGAGAACAACGGTAGGTCTATACTGTACGTGACGGTCACACTGAGCGAGAGAACAACGGTAGGTCTATACTGTACGTGACGGTCACACTGAGCGAGAGAACAACGGTAGGTCTATACTGTACGTGACGGTCACACTGAGCGAGAGAACAACGGTAGGTCTATACTGTACGTGACGGTCACACTGAGCGAGAGAACAACGGTAGGTCTATACTGTACGTGACGGTCACACTGAGCTAGAGAACAACGGTAGGTCTATACTGTACGTGACGGTCACACTGAGCGAGAGAACAACGGTAGGTCTATACTGTACGTGACGGTCACACTGAGCGAGAGAACAACGGTAGGTCTATACTGTACGTGACGGTCACACTGAGCGAGAGAACAACGGTAGGTCTATACTGTACGTGACGGTCACACTATGTTGTGACGGTATAACAATCAATGTCATCTTAACACATGGTGGAAATGGAGTGACTAACAACAACAAAGCTACTGGACTGTACTTGGTCCGTGACATTATGATGAGAGCTGACTGCGTGCATTTCATTGGGATTCATTCTTCACATGTTATATTGGAACTATGCAGTAGTCCTACTGTGGCAGGCTCTGGGATTGCTTGCTTGGTCATTGTGGTACAGTAACAAGTCCAAGTGTGCTGATTCTTTACGTTCTAGATTTCAACCACACATTGACAGTCATAATGTGGTGGGATGGCTTGCTTTGCTTGGTCATTGTCGTACAGTAAGAACTTCATGTATGCTTACACTGGGAGGGGAAAGTTTTAATATCCTGCAGTGATTAGCACCAGAACAGAGGCAAAGCCCAGGCTTGGGATCACCATGAGCACTGGCTATTTAAAGTAAAGCCTCATTGAAACTGAACCAACATTTCTTTTGCATGTCGCTGCCGGGTTTAAGGCCCAGGCTGGGACCAGAGTGTAAGGGTTGGGGTGAGGTGTGACCCAGGTGCGGTGCAGGATATACAGTAGGCAGTAGGCAGAGATGGATCTTTACTGGTGGTCCCGAAGCCAAAATACAAAATAACGGACTTATCACAATAAAAGAAAGGCGGAGCAAATAAGTCTCCAAAAACCGGCTGACAGCCAAAATACGAAATACTACCTAAGACTGAAACAAATAACAAAACAGGGAGAACACTTCTCAAGTACCTGTACATAGGTCTCCGATCAGACACTGAGTAGTACTGCTGGACATAGAGAAACTAGCAGAGAAAACTGAGCAAGGGAACACAGGGAAGTGAGGGCATAAATACATAGGTGAACCGATAGACACAGGATGATGATTAGTCCCGACTGTGAGTGAGGAGGTGCCTAAGGTTGTCGGAGGATGACACCTAGTGGGTCGCTCCGGAACTGCGACCCCCTCCTGTAACACCAGAGATGGGTGTTAAGGAGTACTTAGCAGACACACTGACTGCTTGGTCAGTGGCTGTGATTCCATTCAAGATCGAATCTCTCTTGGTTTACAAGCTTCTTAATCTAGCACAGATTTACAAACGGTGTCGTCAACTTCATTGCTTCCATTAACGCGGACTGAATGAAGGAATGGAACACCAAATAATTTCATTAAGGCCTACACTGATATCAAATGGCCTATAGGCCTCAAATCTCTTGGTCAAAAATCTATACAAATGCCTCCATCAACTACAAACACCCTAATGATATGCATAACATAAACAGAACAGTTTAAAATAGATACTTGAGCAAATTGAACGTTAAAAATAAAATGTGGTCCTAAACAAGTGCCTAAACTTCAGGGAAGTAGAAAACTGCTAACACGTTCTCTTGAATAGGCCTACATCCCAGTGTGAGTGGGAAATGGGGAAATATTCAACTTTTCACCTCATCTTTCTGGGCCAAGTAATTGAAGTAAAGCAGAAATCTATACTTTTCTTATGGCTCAGGTTGCCAAATATTGCCTTGTAAACAGAGTTGGTGGGTTGGGTTCTCTGGGACCTATCTGTGTTCCCTCCTCTCCTCACACTGCCCAACTGCATAGCATTCACAGGGCTATACATTCCCCTCCCTTCCAAATTGGGGCACACTTCAAAATAGTAGGGCTATTTATAGTTCTGGGCGTCCAGAATCATAATAGCAAGCTGTGCAGCAGACTGGTACACAAGTCAGTCTAGTCATTACTACCCAGTAAGTTTACAGCACTATGCTTTCAGGCCTGAGATCTGTGACGTAGGCCTGTGGGATGTTGGGGAAAACTTTGAAATGGGCATATAGCCTGGATGTGTAATCTTGAAATACAAGCAACTGACACCTCACAGGTGTCTCCTACAGTCTGAGCCTTCGGCCAAAAATAGTGTGACTAAGATCAAACTGAAGGTCAATTGAAGTTGAATTGCTTCCATGTCTTCTTTTTTAAAGAAACATATATACGAAATAGCCTAACTCTGTCCTTCCATCTTGGTTCTCAAATGCAAAGAATAATGGTGACCTCAAAGTCCATCAAAGATAAAGGATTAGTACTACCATGCATTGAAAGCCACTTGTTGGGTGGTAACCCTCAAGAGTGTGGCAATCTTCTAGTGGCATTGTTTCTCCAAGCAAAACAAAAAGCTTCACTGTATGTTGAACAAACAGTAAACTATGCGACCCTGCATTCTGGCCCACCTTAAAGCCACAATCTGTGTTTCAGCTCATTGAATGAACAGCAGGAAATATCCCAGATTGTGCCTTAAAGAGCATACGTAGGCCAGCTTCCATCTGAGCAGGTGAGGCCCGGCCTCGCAGCCTGTTACGTTGCCTGCATGCCTTACTGTCTTGCCTACCAACCTACTACACTGCCTGCCTGCTACACTGCCTGCCTGCGGATCATCCCCTCCATACCACACCACATGATTGCTGGACGAAGCTCACTGCAGTCCTCTTTGGAATGATGGGAGCAAATTCTTTCCACATAGGGTATTGGGTAAAAAAAAAAGGAGCAAGGCCCTGAATGGCATGCACTGATTTGAAGGCCAAAGAGTGGTGATGAGAGAAGGCCCTCTGGCAGTGTGCGGGCCGGGGCACTGGAATGTGCAGCCCTGGCCTGTTCAGCTGTGGTGCTGAGCTGCTTGGGCTATGAGGGAAACGGGAGCTGGAGCTGAGCTGGAGGGGAGCTGGGGCTGGGGAGCTGAGCTGCCTGGGAGGGGAACTGGGCTGAAGCTGCAGGGAAGCTGGGGCTTGAGAGGTTGGGCTGGGCTGGGACTGGGACTAGGCTGGAGACGCTGGGGCTGGGGAGGGGAGCTGGGACTGCTGCTGGAGGGGCTAGGAAGGAGGGGTTGGGGCTGGAAGGGGAGCTGGGGCAGCCAAGAAGTGAATAACAAGCATATTTATGGGCAGTTCCCTTCCCAGAGAGAGACTCCCTTGCCAGACACCACCACCGTCCGACTGTAAGCCTGCTAGCTACTGAATCAGAATGGGCCTTTCTTCTGTTTCTCACAGTCATGGATGAAGTCAGATGGGGACCTCTATGTGGTCACAGGGCAGAGACATCTACCTGGAGTAACTGATTTGACGCCACTTATTATGGTTATGTCAATTGCTCCAAGATAAGTAAATTAATCAATGTAAACAAAACAAGGATGTGTAATAGTAGGCCTATAGGAAGATCACAGAGTCGTTATGTGCTTTGTATTCAGTCAGTCTTTTGAAATAGACTGGCTAGTGTGACTGGATAGTCAGTGTAATCGCAATGGTCTATAAAAAGGCCAGTTGAATTAGGACTGGAAGGCCTAGTGGCATGACTTATGGCGTAGCGCTGCCTGACATGACAGCGATGGCCCTTCCCTAGTCCCTTGGAGAAGGGAGTAGCTTCCAGAAGGACAACCAACTTATGGCGTAGTGCTGCCTGACATGACAGCGATGGCCCTCCCCTAGTCCCTTGGAGAAGGGAGTAGCTTCCAGAAGGACAACCAACTTATGGCGTAGTGCTGCCTGACATGACAGCGATGGCCCTCCCCTAGTCCCTTTTCCCGTCCCCCAGCATCAACTGATGCTGCATTCATATGCTCCTTTGAGATAGGAGACCCGGAACTATCGAACTTGGAGTACAATGATGTTTCTAGAGTTTTCCACTCGCATTTCCCACTTGAAAGCTCATTATGAACCGTTTTGGACATTGGAAACTCTGGGCGTCACGGCGCTCTCCGGGAGTTTCTCAGTCCCAACTGGAGGTCAATTGTACACCTCTATGACTCGCAGGCAACCATTCTATGGAGCGATTTCAGTGCCAACAGAACTTTAATTCCATAATTTTCCATTTTTATTAGGTTATTGAATTTTAATTTAATATGTTTTAATTTGTAATGCATAAATTGAATCATTGAATTCATAACGTCAACTAAATCCTAAGATTTTGGATCTAATGTGGGGTGGCAGGTAGCTTAGTGGTTAAGAGCGTTGTGCCAGTAACCGAAAGGTCGCTGGTTGTAATCCCCGAGCCGACAAGGTGAAAAATCTGTCGATGTGCCCTTGAGCAAGGCACTTAACCCTAATTGCTCCTGTAAGTCGCTCTGGATAAGAGCGTCTGCTAAATTACTAAGAAAATAAATAATGTTTGAACCATTTTGGCTATAAGCTATTAGGGCACCTTAGAAATGAGTGTCACAAAAATTGCAATTTGGCACTGAAATCGCTCCATACCATTCATCCTGACAGTAACATACCAACACAGTCTGTGACACCGTAGAAGAAAGGTAGTGAAGGTCTCAGGCACTATGGTACTTCACAACACTCAACAAGAGTAGGTTATGAGCTGCATGGGAGGGGAGAAACAAGAAAGGGAGGGGAGAAACAAGAAAGACAAGTAGATCTAATTGAGTGACCTTTGAGGTTGGTTTCTCAAGCAATATTAGTCCCTCTCATTGCAGCCTCAGCCTGCATGGCTTACCAGCATTAGCATGAGAGGCTGAAGCTCTAGCTGCACAATGACCCCAGGAAGCTAAAGGACAGATAAGTAATTCATCAATGTAAACAAGCCAGGTAATTCTTCAAAGGTTCTGGAGAAAATCCAGACATGCCACAGGTGTTGTGTTGCTCATGTGAATCATTTCAGGTATTTGGTACAGGCTTACATTCACCAAAGACTGCCAGAAATGGAGAGCCTTTGTTGCTGCCCTACGCGCCAGCCGGCACAACAGGGAAGTATTTTTTTATTTATTATACAGTGCATTCGGAAAGTATTCAGACAGCTTGACTTTTTCCACATTTTATTACGTTACAGCCTTATTCTAAAATGGATACAATTATTGATTTTTCATCAATCTAAACACAATACTCCATAATGGCAAAGCGAAAACAGGTTTTTAGAAATTTCAGACACAGACCACTTTGCTATGAGACTCGAAATTGAGCTCAGGTGCATCCTGTTTCCATTGGTCAACCTTGAGATGTTTCTACAACTTGATTGGAGTCCACCTGTGGTCTATTCAATTGATTGGACATGATTTGGAAAGGCACACACCAGTCTATATAAAGGTTGACAATGCATGTCCGAGCAAAAACCAAGCCATGAGGTCAAAGGAATTGTCCGTAGAGCTCCAAGACAGGATTGTGTCGAGGCACAGATCTGGGGAAGGGTACCAAAACATTTCTGCAGCATTGAAGGTCCCCAAGAACAGTGGCCTCCATCATTCCCCTGCCAAACTAAGCAATCGGGGGAGATGGGCCTTGGTCAGGGAAGTGACCAAACCAAATGAAATAACATTTTATTTGTCACATGCGCCGAATACAACAGTGAAATGCTGTAAGAACCCGATGGTCACTCTGAAAGAGCTCTAGAGTTTCTATGTGGAGAAGGGAGTAGCTTCCAGAAGGACAACCATCTCTGCATTACTCCACCAATCACACCTTTTTGGTAGAGTGGCCAGACAGAAGCCACTCCTTAGTAAAAGGCACATGACAGCCCGCTTGGAGTTTGCCAAAAGGCACCTAAAGGACTCAGACCATGAGAAACAAGATTCTCTGGTCTGATGAAACCAAGATTTAACTCTTTGGCTTGAATGCCAAGCGTCACACCTGAAGGAAACCTGGCACCATCCCTACAGTGAAGCATGGTGGTGGCAGCATCATGCTGTGGGGATGTTTTTCAGCGGCAGGTACTGGGAGACTAGTCAGGATCGAAAGAAAGATGAAAGAAACAAAGTACAGAGAGAACCTTGATGAAAACCTGCTCCAGAGCACTCAGAACCTCAGACTGGGGCGAAGGTTCACCTTCCAATAGGAGAACGACCCTAATCACACACCCAAGACAACGCAGGAGTGGCTTTGGGACAAGTCTCAATGTCCTTGAGTGGCCCAGCCAGAGCCCAGACTTGAACCTGAAAATAGCTGTGCAGCGACACTCCCCATCCAACCTGACAGAGCTTGAGAGGATCTGCAGAGAAGAATGGGAGAAACTCCCCAAATTTAGTTGTGCCAAGCTTGTAGCGTCATACCCAGGAAGACTCAAGCCTGTAATCGCTGCCAAAGGTGCTTCAACAAAGTACTGAGTAAAGGGTCTGAATACTTATATAAATGTGATATTTCCGTTTTTTATTTTCAATACATTTGCATAAATGTCTAAAAACCTGTTTTTGCTTTGTCATTATGGGGTATTGTGTGTAGGTTGATGAGGGAAAAAAACAATTTAATCAATTTTAGAATAAGGCCATAACGTAACAAAATGTGGAAAAAGTAAAGGGGTCTGAATACTTTCCGAATGTACAGTAATAATAATAATAATAATAATAATGTAAACGGTTATGACGATTATTTTATTTCCGTGACGGTCTTCATCCATAACCGTCGGTTACACGATTATATGGTAATTGTGCCAGCCCTATTAAGGGCCACATTATGACCCACCCAAACGCCAACAAGAGCTCACACAGTTTTAAAAAATGTCCCGCCTCCAAGCAGTGACGGTTGCAAAAGCAGCGTGTGAAACTCAACTGAACATACCTCCTCCCTCCCAAGACCCCATTGTTTCATTCTTACACCTAAATGACATATGTAACATCCAACTGACACTCACATGCACAGACTACGGATTGAGGAGACTGCTGCAATGGTAGGAAGTGCCAGACAGTGTACAAGATGCTGTTCTTTAGGGTTCATGGGCATCTCTGTCTTATCACTAACCTACATCATCATGTCCACATTGATCAGGGCAAATGACAAGAGGTTTAGGCTCAAACAACTGAAGAGATGTAGCCTTGTATCTTCCAGCAGTATTTCAAGCTGTATGTGGAACACCATTTAAAAATCTGAAGTCAAGCAAGAACAGAGCAGCCCAATGTTGCTGAAAGATGCACCGTCATGCAAAATTCATCATTTAAGGAAGATTTTGGTTTGTGACTGCCTGCCTCTCTACAGTAAGGTGACAGTGTAACCTATTTTTAAGGTAGAAGCACTCAAAGGATATGTCAAATGAATCAAGAAAACAGTTTGCAGTTTGCTGAGAGACATGTCTTGAAGGGATGATAACTACTGGAATGCCAGAAGTTTTGCAACTATTTTTCTTTAAAGAAAAGAGGCAACGTTTCATTTGTTGTGCATGGTAGGCTAGATAAGAAAACCTAGCCAGATTCCACAACTTCATTAGATAAGGGTCCTGAGTGGAGTAAATCATCACTTTAAATCTGTGAAATTGCACAATACACAGTAATCTAATAGCAATTACACAGTAATCCATAGACAACACAAGCATTTAAGCATAGTTGAAGAATGTAACCTCAGTTTGCAGTAATTAGACATTCAATAAGCAAATGAATGCATATGAAAAGACTGAAGAGAATAAATAAACACCTACTTCTCCAATAAGGTTCTTCTGACCGTCTGTAGTACAGTACAGCCTTTAATTTACTGGACTGCGTTCCAAATGAACACTGCTATCTCTGTCATGACTGACTATTTTATCAGTGGATGGTTAAGATTGTGGTCGCACCTCAGTAGATGTGCTTGTTGCACATGTTGATTCTTCATTAATTGGCAGCGTCATTATTTTGGGGCAGCAGCGTAAAGAAGGTTATAAGAGAGAGCCTGATGTCATCGTGGAGGGCTGAATAGCAGAAGTGTCTGAGAAAAGCTTTGGGAGACATGGACAATCGCTAATTGGATGAGGATTTCATTGGGCCGGCTGGGAGAAATGACCTTATGCAATGTGCATAATGAATGACTTGGACGGGAGGGAGATGTTATGCTTGTGCACAAGCCTGCTGCCAGGGTGGGTTATGCCTAGGCTATTTTAGTTTTTATTCAACTAAGAATTCAAGCTTTTATCTATTGGACGTGTTATTCAAAAAGTTTAAATAACATCAAGAAGTGTAAATATAATACATTATTATTTAGGCTACTGTACAATGGATCAAACATTCATGAGACTGATCATATGGACATATGAGAGTTTATAACTAACATTGAATAGCTTACATTGAGTTATGAGTTAACATTGAGTTATGTAATAAACATGGCATAAACAATAGGGAATTTAGGCAAAGACAGCAAAAAGGATGAAGAGGCTTGCTGTATTTATGGTCTTTGGAATGTTCAACACAAACTTAATATTACCAGAAACACCCTATCCCTATGGTAGTACGGCCTTATAAAATCGGTTGTATTTCTTGCCCGATTCCATTTAGTTTTTCCCCCAATTTCTGTTTTCTCCATTTAGTTTTTCCAGGTTTCGTTTCCCCCCCCCCCCCAAAAGAAAATCAGTTTTTCTCTCTCAAAATCACAACAAAATAGGATATAGGAAATAGTCCACAACAATGCTTAACCCTTTACACTCGTGGGAATTGGCCTATATGGATAGGGCTAAATTGAAATGTTTGTTACAGAAGAAATATGAAAAGCATATGCATAACCATGGAAGCAATTGAAAGGGAACAGTTTGGAGATTATGTGTAGAATTGCAACAAACCATTGACATCATGTATAGCATGTTACTGTACAGCCATTGCATTACAATTTAGGCGTTTATCAGTGCCCAAATCTTCAATTTTTTACCTGTATACGGGTACGAGAGTACAGGGCTACACCACATCAGGAGACCACTTTTGAGGTCTGTGAAAAATCTAAGAAATGTTGAATTTTGGGTGTAGTTACCCTTTAATGCAAGTGGCACCAGCCAGAGACCATTGTTTGGTTAGCGGTGTTTCTGTAGCGTTCATGTGATTTAGATTTTACAAAACAAAGCAGAGCAGAGTTTGCAAAACAAATGGCCGCTGGATTGATGCAAATAATCATTATATCATTCTGCCAGGTCGGCAAAGGCTACTTTGTAGTTAACAAAGCCTTTCCATCTACCAGCAAACTGTTATCATTAGCATTATCACTAACGGCTACACAAAGTGTAAACTAGACATACGGACATACCGCACACACACAGACAGGGGCATTCCTGTCCCATTTCAGAAAGTTGCAGGAAAGAACAAATCACTAACCAGGTCTCCATCCAACCTTTTTATGCGAGTAAAGTACATGTCAGATAAACAGGCCTGATGGAAAAAGCACATTTGTTGGTAAACTTTCCAAATGTCGGCAAAACAAAATACACTAGACAATGTGGGATCTTTTTGTGTCTGTAAAATTAATTATGCGAGAAATGGCAGTGGAACCGCCTTTATGCGCAAATATTGATATAATAACCATCATATCGAAGAAAACTTGGAGTCACGTGATGATATGTTGTGTGGTCCTCCCACTATGACTTGGGAAAGCATGCAGTTTGTTAGGCTACAAATTAAATAAATGATTATGAACTTCAGAGGGTGGTGAAAGTGCATGGTGATGAGGTTGATGCTCCTTTCCAATAAATATCGAGGGTCTTATTCTGTTGACATGATGATCGATGCTTGGTTGCCGTTTGACAAATAAAAAAACGTCTTGCTCTTTTGCCCTAAATTTCATTATATAGATAACCTACCTACCCACACTGTATCTGCAAGCTATTGGCTAGAGCGCACGTACCAAGACCAGACAGGGCACATTCGCTATATAACACAATTTATTTTGTGACAAAACGGTCAGTATAGTTGAAAATGTGATGAAACCCCATTTAACTTCTATTTTTTTATTCAGTACATGGACATTTTACTGCAAAAGTAATTTTTATGTGCACTACGTCATCATGCACAGCCTTTTGGAAACACATCTCTGGTGGGAAAATGAGCATATTGTTTTTATTTTAGAATATTTGCTTGAAAATATGTCCCAATTGGATGGAAACCTTGCTACTTATGCATTTTGTTCATGTCTTATGATTAACTTGGGCAAATTAATGCCTTTTCTAATAATTTCAATACATTTAGTTGATTTCCTACGAAATTTAATAAAAAAAATTGTATTGTTGAATTCCGTTTTCATGTCTGGATTCCGTGATTCCATTCGCATTGTCCGCAACCCCGATTTTATAGGACCCTACCTACTGTATGTTATAAATCATTGAAATTCCTTTCTCCAAGTTCTCATCACTTATAGGTTTGGTGAAATATGTACTGATAATATGAGAAACGATGTACAGATAAAGCCAAATGATCCATTCAACTCTGAGAAGAGAATACTAATGATGTCCAGGCACAGCGATAAAATTCAAGAGCACAAAATGCCTCTATTGTTCTGAAGTTGCACCGGGGAAGAATGTCACTCAAAACCCTTTTGTTTTCATGAATACATCTCGCCAAGCCCACTAACCCTGGTTTGTTTTAGATTTTACAGCACAGATTCCAGCTCATAGTGGCTGAGTGACATTTTCTGGAACATTGCCATCGTTCTGCACCACTCTCCCTGTTCTTCCTGCACACAAACATACTAGCAGGGGTGTTCAGTTATCTGCTTTAGAAAATAAAGCATTCCTGCTTCTCAGGTTTCAGACAGATTTGGACCGGCTCCTTACATTGAGAAATTGAATCCACCATGCTGTGGTTGGTTGGTTAGACAGTCATTGCATCATTCTGCCTTCTGGGTAATCATGGCGGGTGAGAGTACATGTCCATATTTATAGGACCAGTAGGCTAAATATATTAAATTGCCCTTCTGTAAATCAATTACAGACTACTTTAGCAACCAGAATGTAATTACTTAGCTATAACTGAGGTAGCTAGATAAAATAATAATTACATTGAAATGAAAGGTAAGTGACCCTGACAAACTAAGGCTTCTCTAGCTGCCCGCAAAGCTTTCTCATCTTGTCCTGCTGCCATGTAATCTAATAAAGGCATTACAACTTTTTTCATCCACAAGCCTTGGGGTTCTTTGGAAGTAGTTTTATACTTTGTACAATCTTTGACGCCTACCTACACAAGAAAAGTAGGCCTAGCCTATAACATCCCGGTTTGTTTTATGATTCAGCTACCCGTTTCCAAACAGCACCTACCACCACACCCACACATTCTGTTTCAAATTAGTTACTAGAATTGATTAGACAGAATACGGGAGGTGTGTCAACATCAGCTGTGCTCATAACTGATGAGAGAAATAACTTAGGCAGGAATAGGACACATCTATACCCTGATGAAGACAGCTTGTCTGTCGAAATGTTGGTTATTAAATGATTGCATCTGAGCTCCTAGAGTGTGCGGCTCTTCTTTTCTTTTTCAGAAATAGGACAGAACCTAGTAATTGGTGTCATTGAATTAGGCCTAAACTCTGACTCTGCATCCCAGACTTCAGAAAAAGCGTCATGACCAACCATCAATAATAGCGAGTGTTATATGACTGCAAACTGACGCAAGGCCGAATGGAATGCTACTTAGAGCTCACCACTATGACAAAGAACATAATAATAATATAAAATGTATGTGGAAATACAATTGATATGTCTGCAAGGCCTCTTCAGATTGAACATTTGGTGAGCTCTCAACAAGGGAATTTGTAATTTGAGTGAACTAGGCCTATCCCTTTCACTTTCCATCCCCCGATAATAAACGAAACCAACAAGCTAATAGGCTTGCCTACATTCACTGAATGAACTGCTTGTATGATGAATGGAATAGATTGGTAGAACAAATTAAATGCCAATAGGATATGATCCAACAAAGCCATTTGTTAGTCAGACTCATCCAGAGAAGAGACTTGAACCGCCATGGCCAGACAGGTTGCTTATGTAAAATATGGGAGCTCAGCAGCTCTGAGCTAGCTGTCTGTCTTCGGCCTCCTAAACTCATGCCCCATCATGTCAGTCGCTTACAGAATATGTACTTGAAATAGCTAGATTGTAACAGAGGGTGTGAATTTAAAACTAGTTGGTAACACTTTATATTGGTAAAAATGTCTATTAAGTTGCTGTTATACTGGTGTAGTGACGCTGTAATTATACTAGTAACAATTTTGTATTAACATGTTACATAGCAGGCCTACATTAGTAACAGTACAAATGTAGTTCAGTGGAAAGGGATAGGGACTATTCCAAAAACGTACTATGCCATTATGATCCATCTATATATTTGATGGTTCTAACCAAGTACATTTCTTAGATGAGCTGCACAGTACACTGCTGGGCGTTTCTTCTGAATCAGCATTAAGTCAAACAAATCTGCTGTTTTTGGATAACTAATACGATCACATCTACAGCATAACGTTTTATTTTATAAAATCCTTGCAAAATCCATCCCTGATGTCCCATCCAGTTAGATTTGAAATACTTAGCCTCTGAATAAGCCTACTTATAAGCATACTGTATATCCGCTGCGCGTTTTGAGAGGGGTTGTAGAAGCCAACCACCATCCATGGTTCAGTACACGAGTAGCTAGCTGCCTGGAAAAACGCCTTTCACCCCACCCCCAAAGCAAATGAAGCCATGGGATAAGACTGACCGGACCGGTGAAAGGGTAGGGCGGTTAGGCTACTGAGGGTAGGACAGGCAGGGACTTCACCAGGGGCTGCGCCTGGCTGGTAGTTGGATAGTAAGCAGTTATGCAATATCTGTAAACAAGCCAGCACAGTAAACAGTCAGAAAGTCGTAACGACACGCAAAATCTTGTTTATATATTGAGGCCTATCAGAGGGGTATACTACAAAACAGGATCAATTAGTTACCTAGCTAACTTGCCTAAATATTCTGAAAATAACTTCTTATTTTTTTGAACGATAAGCTTGAAATGGGCATGGTCTATTTGACTCAGCAATCAAAAACACATCTAAATTTAGCTTTCTTAATGAACCAGAAAATCAATAGTTAGCCAGCTAACTTTTATAAAAGAGTAAACTAACTCATTGATACCCCTCTGGATTGGTACTTGTAACTACCTAACTATAGTAGTTTAGTAAGCTTTAGTTGCCCCAATACAGGAGATCTTGCTTCTCCCAACCTTGTCCCTACGAGCACGCAGCTTATCTGCCTGCACGCAGTCCCGACAGCGCTGGGTATACATGTGTCTATATTAAGCTTTGGTTATTTAGTAACTGTCACATTTGTGATTCACAATGTTAACCTGTTTTAGACTACAAATTACACTGATTTGCAAAACAAGTTCTAACAGCTATCCACATCCAAACCCTCCTCACACTTTCGTGAAAGATAGAGCCTCATTCTACTAGCCACGCTGCGCTGTGTTCGTCTCACCAGACAGTACTTTACATCCCGAGGCTCTAGCTAGCTAGATAGCGACACTAAACTTCGCTTGCTGTGCTCTAGAAAGTCAAGAAAGATGCATACAATTACACCATATTCCAAATAACACAAGACTCCCTTGATCTTGGAATAATACACTCACCATATTGACAGGTCTCTGTAGAAATTCAAACAAGAGCAATCAGACAGCCTTGCTCTTGGGAGGGGAAGACTCCGTAGCTAGCGCAACAGCGTTGCTTTTCTTGCTCAAGACGCTCCAGTGGTCAACATTCCGGATGAGGACAAGCAGCTAGCGCAGTTTATTTCTCAGCTGACTCTTCAACACACACGAAACAACTCCTCCCTCTCGGCTGACTCCGCCCACATCGCCTCATGTCTCTTAGCTCTGGGTTCCAGAGGAATATTCAGTAGACCAATCAGCTGAACAGAGAGAGAGAGAGAGAGAGAGAGACCTGTTGCCACAAGAAAAGGGCAACCAGTGAAGAACAAACACCATTGTAAATACAACCCATATTTATGTTTATTTATTATCCCTTTTTGACTTTAACTATTTGCACATCGTTACAACACTGTATATAGACATAATATGACATTTGAAATGTCTTTATTCTTTTGGAACTTTTGTGAGTGTAATGTTTACTGTTCATTTTTATTGTTTATTTCACTTTTATCTATTTCACTTGCTTTGGCAATGTAAACATATGTTTCCCATGCCAATAAAGCCCCTTGAACTAAATTGAGAGAGAGAGAGAGAGATTTTTTATTTGATTTATTAGGATCCCCATTAGCCGACGCCAATGGCGACAGCTAGTCTTACTGGGGTCCGACACATAATGAAAAATACATTATAGACAAAAGACTTTACAATTGACATACATTTAAAAACATTAACATGTAGTGTGTACAGGGGGGGGAACGGGGACAGAGACATGCCGAGACTGCAGCCATAGCACACTGCTGCAAAAATAGACACTTCTATACACAGCAAACTTTTCCCAAATCAGTAGATACAGCCTCCCCCATGCTCGTTCTCATGTAAATAGGGGACTGGGGTCTCAGGTCTCAGCCTGGAGTAAGTCTGTGTGTGATAAGAAGTATAGAGGGGGCCCTGGAAAGTTCAAAGTATTGCTCAGGTTTTATTTCAGTTCCAGCCCTTACCTAACCTTATTTCGGTCAATTGTGTCACTATTTTATAGCTTTTCAAACTGTAAATCTATATGATACTCACATAGTGGTCCTGTATGGCGCAGTTGGTAGAGTGTGGCGCTTGCACCAACAGGGTTGTGGGTTTGATTCCCAGAACCACCCATACGTAAAAATGTATGCACTCATGACTGTAAGTCTCTTTGGATAAAATGGCATATATTATTATTATTATTAATACATAGAGTTACTGTAAATCAGTGAGTCGGAAGTAAGCGTACACCATAGAATTACATATAAAATCATATGGAATTGTAGGATTTGGTGTACACTACAAAATGTACAGTTGTTTTTCAATTTCATAATCTCCTATTGGCCCTGTTGCATAAAAGTCAAATCAAGAGATCAATGCTCTGGAGTTACCTTTCCCTACTCCTATGCAGTGTTTTGGTATTTTCCCCCTCCAAGCAGTGTTGCAATAGGCCTACGGGGGTTACATGCCCCACACTAACCTTGGTGGTGAGTATAATTTCCTTCATATAATTGTGCAAATGTAGCCATTGTGCTATTAATATGCCACAGTATGTGACTTATCTGATTATTCTAGTAAGACACCTCAAATATGATTAACTCCATGAACACAACCATGGGGAAAAAATTATAATAGTCTGTAGTGCAAAAGGTCGTAAGTCTGGAACTTTCCCCAAAAGACTCAAAAAAACTGGCAGACAGCCAAAAATACAAAATACTAACTATGACTGAAATAATAAAGAAACAGGGAGAACACTTCTCACGTACCTGTTCATACTTCCCGCGATCAGACACTGATTAGTACTGCTTGGCATAGTGAAACTAGCAGAGAAAACTGAGCAAGGGAACACAGGGAAGTGATGGCATAAATACATAGGTGAATCAGATAGACACAGGTGACACCAATAGGAAGATTATTAGTCCCGACTGTGAGTGAGGATGTTCCCTCACTCCTGTAACAGCATTAGGTCCATGTGAACATAGCCTCTGTCACAGCCTTTCACTTCGGCCAAGCCTGGGAGCCAAGGCTAACGTGAAAATGGTTGCATTGACATGCAGCATTGGGTGTAAATTGCACAAATATGGTGATTTCCCTCAGATATTCAAGGGGGGACCAGCACATTGTTGATGTAAATTGATGGGTGAGTGATTGTCTAACATTATCAAATATAGTCAATATAGACTATATTATCTAACAGTCAATGTAGTCTACAACATAGTCAATAACGACATACTGTACATCCTGTTAGTGGAGGTGGTGTGTGAAGAAAAGCTGCATTTGCTCTTCCCATGTTTTTCATTACAAGGATGTTCAAGCATTTCACTGCAACTTCTATACCTGCTGTAAACTGTGTACGTGACAAATAACATTTGATTTGATATTGTAGGAATCTTACTTACAAAAGCAACACATGGAAATGGTGTTAAGACCAAAAATTATTGATAGCTATCATCCTTCTCAACCATGAATGCTATGAGTTACCCACTACCTTCTTCTATGTTGTGTCATGAGCTGCCAGTAATTCTTGATTTAGAAAGAGATTTGTTTTTCTGCATTAACGGTTGTGGCGGCAGTTGGCTTGGAACCAACCAAGCACTCTGTCTTGCTGCAGTTAGTTTCGTAACACAGAGCATGGCCACAAATGATCAGGAATTCTGACCGACATAGGGCCTGTGGGCCAGCAAGAATGTACAGACCTACAGTGTGGAGAGGATTACCCTCTCTTGTTGCGTCCCAAATGGCACCCTATTCCCTTTATAGAGCAATACTTTTAACCAGGGCCCATAGGGCTCTGGTCAAAAGTAGTTCACTATACAGGCCCATAGGGCTCTGGTCAAAAGTAGTTCACTATACAGGGAATAGGGTGCCATTTGGGACGCATACTTCCTCTCTCTGTAGATGATATAATAATAATATGCCATTTAGCAGACGCTTTTATCCAAAGCGACTTACAGTCATGGGTGTATGGGTGGTCCCGGGGATCGAACCCACTACCTTGGCGTTACAAGCGGCGTGCTCTACCAGCTGAGCTACAGAGGACAACCATAAAATCCGGCTCGAACTGCAGACAACAGACACATACCCAGAAACCCAATCCCCAGATCACTTACTTTTTGTAGGCCTGCCCGGCCTTTGAGAGAGGCAGATCAGGCAAAGCAGAGCAGGGAGCCTGTGAGGCTGAAGCGAGGGGACATTGTGCTTCCACTGCCGGTCTCAGTTCTCTCACTAACCCCTTCCCCTTGGCCCTAACGGTGTTTGTAGATCTGTAAGATGGAATCAATATAGTGTAATAAACCACCACTACCCTGATTATACCTATACAGACCGTTCAGATCTGCAAACGTTGAAAGGTTAGGGCCCAGGAGGCCATGTATAGGATTTCTGGGGAAACCTAAACCAGTATGGTCTGGAAATACAGTTTAGGTAAAGTTACATGAGAATTATGACCACATGATGAGTCACGGTTCAGAGTGGCTTGGAATAGTTGGGAGAGCTTAGATGTGGCAATCCTCTCAAAACAACATGTAAGCCTGGTGGCATCATAAGAAAGAGGTCTGTTTGGCTTCCAGATTTCATAAGGACAACAATAACCACAGCCAACAACCAAATGAGAAACACATCTACTGCAGGTTAGATTACCCGCTCCATGACTCAAGAGCTTGCTACACTACCAAACGATCAATAAATAAATATACATACATACTTTTGATTTTCCCCTGTAGAGTTAGAAGCTCATTGTTACATTGTACTTACACTGTATTTAGGATTTGGGTGAGGGATATGGTTAGGATTAGGATTACTGCAAGTAGTTACACTGTACTTACATTATAGCTACACTGTAATTTAAAGTGCACATCCAGACAGTATAGAATGTGGAAAATCTAAGATCAATGTACAGAAGAAAAAACTGTTACAAGGTTACAAAATGCATTTAATTAAATAAATACAAAAATGTGGGCGGACAAAATAAAACGTGAAATTGTTCCAAAAATAATGTGCACTTAACATCAAAAAGCAATAGCTTATAAAACTCACAATTTTATTGGATTCATATTTTTCTATTTATTTCCAATTTTAACAACAGTTTATTACTGTAATAATCTGTAGTTTACAAAACATACAACTTTTTACTCTCAAACTCAACTCTGGACCTCAAAGTCAGTTCCTTTGCTTTTGTTCATTGTTCCCCTCTAATCAGGGACTTATTTAGACCTGGCACACCAGGTGGGTGCAATTAATTATCAGGTAAAACAGAAAACCAGCAGGCTCCGGACCTCGTAGGTTAAGAGTTGAATACCCCTGATCTAGAACATAAGTAAACATCTAAACTGAATTTTAAGAACTGGACAACCTATGAATCCATCTTTTCACTGACCAGTCTAGAATCTTGTGGCCCCTATTTTAATGCTTTACACTGGGGGGTCCTTCCAATCCTATCATTCAGTCCTTCCAATCAATATTGATACTACTTCATTTATAAAATATATTATAATATTCACTTTTGCTTTCTTTCAACTACCATAGTAATGCCTTAAAATGTCTAGAGAGGAACAAGCTCAAGTACAGTACTGCACATCAGCTACTGTTTAATACAATAACAAAAAGCTGTGCAGTGCAGCCCCATGCAAACAGCATAGAACACTTTGTGATTAAATAAACAACAAAATCATAACAAATAGTAATCAGACTTTTTTTCTGAAAATTGAGTAACAGCCCATACCTCTTGTTCATTACTCATATATCTATTGATTAGTAAACTATTTTACTAAGTCATGGTGATATTATTCACCAATAGTTACACATAAACAGAAATGCTTCAAAAATGATTTTGTGATGTCAAGAAAGGATATGTTGGTCATCTTTTCTCTGAAGATGAAAATAAATATATTAAGAGGCATTATAAATCAAAGAATCATCACATGTAAAGGTTGAACAACAGCATAGAGGAGATCTAAAAACCCAGAGCTTTGCAAAATAAACTAGAATACGTTCCAAATGGCACCCTATTCCCTATATAGTGCACTACTTTTGTCCAGGGCCCATAGGCACTATTTAGGGAACAGGGTGCCATTTGGGATACATCCTAATCACCACCTGGAGCCAAATTCTGTCATGCTTGGCCGGTGTTACTCATTGCACTATATCAAGCAGTCTGATCAATTGCATCCTATTACATGGAATATATACAGTAAATATGTAATAATCAAACATAACACTGACAGTAAGACAGCATGAGGCATCAATTTCATGTGGACGAGTATTAAACAGTAAAATAAAAAAGACAAATAATAAAATAACTAAAATCATCTCCTAAGATTATTATTATTATCAGCAAGAGCACCTAATAAATATTCCAAAGCAACAAAAATTATTGGCACATGCTTTTGTACAGCGATTCCTCTTTCCAGTTATTCAAGTACACATAACTAGATACATATACAGAAGGACAGTGATAAATTAAGGTAAAAGATAACATATATTATTTGGCTGCCTATGACGATTCTAATCAGATGGTTTGCAAGACGCTCTGGAATCATTCTGGAAGATTCTTTATTGTCCTTGTTGTGAGAGGGATGATGCTGCTTGTATAGTACCAAGTCTACCGTTCACTTGAACTGTTTTTGTGGGGGCATTGACCTGAATAAAATAGATTAAACATGAAAACCAGCGTTATTTTTTGCTCTGTACCAATAAAAAAAAAGCCTGACATTGAGTTAACAGAGTTCAGATCATGCAAGAAGTAGAATCTTTTGTGAAGACTGAAAGTGTTTTTATTTTATTTTTCTCATTGCTTAATCTAATGGAACAATACATTGCTCAAGCAGCACAGCCCCACAGACTGTGGAACTATGTGACGGAATCTTGGTCTCCAGCTATCACAGAATGTTTCCCAGGAGTTGTTTGTTCCGTCACAGACATGTTGCAACAAAAGACAAGGTAATACTACATGAGAAATTGTGGGTAGTCGCCTGGCTGGTGAGTTCCCATGTGAGTGCATGCACAACAGGTAATTTATGAACACCTCCATTTGCTCTATCTGAGAACATTGAATTTACAACCTGTAACTTGATGACTAAACTCGCTCCCAATAACTGTCTCTTTTGTGGTATTGCTATTGTATTGTTAGTGTGGCTGCCTGCAGTATAGAACATATTGTACCTTCTTTAGGCGCTCAGCTGCAGAGCCAGAGCGGATGGCCTCCAGCATTGCATCCCGGGCCAGAGCGGGGTTCCCCACAGCCCCCAGGGGCACCCCCACCATAGGGCACTTGGGCTGGGTGGAGGGAGGGGCAGGAGGAGGAGGAGGAGGAGGAGGAGGGAGGAGCATAGAGGGGGGTGGAGGCGGCAGAGGCACAAATGAAGGAGGGGGAGGCATGGCAGGGAAGGCATCACACTGAGTTCTGTTGTCCTCCTCAGTCTTCCTGAACTTGTCAAGATCCTCTGCAGCCTGGGATTTGGTCTGTGGAGTGTAGAGAGGGGAACAATGGCAGTCCAGACACATAGACCCACATGACGGCTGCTTACACACACACACACACACACACACACACACACACACACACACACACACACACACACACACACACACACACTACAACTTCTCTCATATACCTTGTTTACACACCTACATCTTCCCTCATATACCTAGTGGTTTACTAGGCAGCAAAACAAAGGTTTGAAGCCATTTCAAACAGCTTTGCAACTCTAAGTTAAGATGTCACTAGCCTGGATCTACTTTAGCTTCAGCTCCAACTAAATTCAACAGGTAGCTAAGGAATAGAATCAAGAACACTCATTAAACATTCCATTCTTTTTTTATCAAACCTAAATTCCATGTTATTGCCCTGAGAACCTGATTTAGTAATGCACATTTCTGAGATTCCTGCTGGTGAGCTGGGCAGGAACATTCTAGAGCTCACCACATCGGGCCTCCATCACAACTACAACTGCACATTTCCTCCTCTCATTTCACCATGGTCCTTACATGAAAACAAACCACATCACATTCAAGGGGAATGTAAATAGACTCATTTATAGTAAACATAGTGCTGATTGTTCTCCTGAAATGAGCTATTCACTGACATGCAACAGATCATCTGTGCTACAGCAAGACATTGCAAAACCAACGCATTGCACACCACCCTGTCTGACTCTTTGCTATAGCTTACCTTCTTTAGCCCTGCAGAGTTACTTTGGCCTCTAATGGCTGCCAGTAGCGCACATCGCTCATTTTCTTCCTCAACAAAAGACGATTTCTTCAAAGTGCTGCTTGCACTTGAGTCCGATATCTAGTCCGACAGGGAAAATCAGGGAAATTAGAAACCAAGCCCCTACATTACACCCATTTTAAGTGGCTGTAGACTTGTAAACAGTGATCTTTGTGAAGTTAGCATGACGGTCTCTCTATCTCTCTCACCTTTCTGAGCCTCTCCTTCCCGTCCCCACACTGGATGGCCGACATCAGGGTGGTGTGTAATGACGTGTCCATCTGGACCGACTTCATGACCACAGGTTTGAACTTCTTCACTGGTCCAAACAGACGGACCTGCTGGGGCTCTGGGAGGTCGTTGCTTGCAGCAGCTGCAGCCGCTCCCGGTGGTTCAGGCTTCTTTGCCAGGGCTGGACGACCTTTGGGACCTACTGTCTCTGATCTGCTCTGTGGTGGTTGACCCTGCGAGGGCTTGGAGAGGGAAGGTACCTGTTCAGTGGGGGATTGTGGTGCTGGTGGTGGGGGTGGTGGGGGTGTCATCTGTGTCTGCTGTCTGGGACTGGGACTGTTGGGCCCGTGCTGCTTAGTGTTATTGGCCACCGTATCAGAGTCCAGTGACTTTGAGCTCCTTCCTCCACCTCGCAGGGTAGAACTGCTCCCATAACCACTCCGGTTCACTCCTTGCGTCGACTCACCGGAGACTACCCGTTTCTCTGCTGATAGGTAGTCAGGGTAACATTTAGCACCGGCGTGATAGGACCCAGACCCAGAGCTGCTCTCCTTCTTCACTGGTACATTAGTAGATGTACCAGAGGACCGCTGTGGATTTACATGAAAGGATCTACCCTCTTTCTGATAGCCGTAACTGCCAGGTGGCTTTCTCACGGGGCCAGACAAATCTGCTGGTACTTCTTGAATGTTGTCAGCTTTGGCCGTGGTGGGCTTCACAGCATATTTAGCAATGGCAGAAGCTACGTACTGACTGGATGTTCTCCTGGATGGCTTGAGGAAGGAAAGGTCTCTCTTCTGATCTTGGAGAATACCAGGGTTCAGTTTCATAGGCTGCTGCTGCTGCTGCACAGGCGTCTCTGAAACTGGAACTGGGGCCTTGCCCTCTGCTTCCTGTGAGACGTCCTTTGTTACCTCAACAACATCTTTGCATGTTTCCTTAGGTGTCATCTTGGCTACAAGTTCAGAGGCCTTAGGTGTTGCCTTGGCTGCAGGTGGGTTAGAGGCTACGACCAGAGGGGTAGTTTTGGGAACCTCAGGCTCTGGGCTCTGGGTTTTTGTGAAAGCGACAGGCCCTCTACTAGCAGGGACCGAAGGTGCAGAAGTGTCCTGCTTGTCCTGCTTCTCCGTGGAGCTCCAGAAGGCTTTGGCTTTCCCCAGGAATGGTGAGACGGAGTCATCTTTGTTGATCCCCGACTCAGAGGAACCACCAAACTTGTTTTGGGCGATGGCCACTTTGACCATGTTACCCTGATCGTCAATTCTAATGGCACCTGTTGTCAGTGTGGCCAGGGCCTCTGCTTGCTTCTGAGGCTGGGTTGCAACTGCGGGCTTGGGAGGGACGATGGTGAATGTCTTCATACCGAATCGGGAGACTGGGCTACAGGTGATTTTGGTTTGTGCCTGGGGGGCAGCGTGGCCTCTATAGGCGGGAACCTCTTTTTCAGGGGACTTGGAATGGCTCTCTGAGACAGCGAGAGAGCTGTTGACAGGTGAGGCTTTCCTCTCAGCTCCCTCATTGGACTCCCGTCTTTGAACTTCCAGTTTAGCTTTAGTCTTAGAGACTGCTGCTGTGCGGTCTTTCCCCGTGGCGCCATTGGCAAGCTTCTTCCCTGGTAATTTGAGGCGCTGCGCGGGCTGTGGTTGACCAGAGCTGACTTTGCTGGAGCCGTCAGACGTACAGGCGCTGTTGTTTTTGTTCTGTATGCTACCAACACTTGAATGATGATGACTGTGGTTCAGGTCTTTATTGTCCGTTGTTTGAGAGCTACTCATTAGGGTGGCTTGGTAATCCGTCATGTTCTGGGTCTCGTAGTCCTCCAGGACTACATCTATGTCTGTGACTGGGACCTCCATATCCACCACAGACACTGGGATGTCATTGCTCTCAGTGGACATCACGTAGGGGTACTCTTGCACTGAAACAGCATCTATGTGACTTATATCTAGTGGACAGGGACAAACAAAAAATACATGTGTTAGCCGGCCTGCTTATTGACTATACAACAAATATTTGTTTTAGTCCTGTGCATCCATTGTGGTTTCCAGTATGTCTCCAGTATGTAATTCATGTGCATTTGATGGACAATACATTTGTGTTCTACTAAAAGCTCACCTGCTAGATCAGCCTCCAGATCAGCCAGAGTCTGGTTGAGCTGAGCGGTGAGCTCTGGGTCCTCTTCATAGATGTCCTTTGTTTTGCCTGCTTTGTCGTTGTGGCTGATATCACTGCTGTGTCTAAGGGAGGAGGGGGTAATACAAGTTACGTTTTGAGCTGTTTTGCAGGTAGCATAAAAGTATAACTCTCAAGTTAACTAAAAAGTTTGAAAGTTATATTTAGATCCTGGTGGAGTCTGCTGCCCTTGAAATATTTATTCATAAAAACGTAGTACTGTTTTCAAGTTTATTTTCTTTCACACTTAGTTCAAGGTGTCCACTGAGCGTTCCTATGTTTTATTAATGTGTTTCTTTTCTAAACTAAAACTAAAAAGGCATGGGGGTTATATTCTTGCTCTTCTTGGCCAAGCCAAAGAGAACTTCCTCCTGCATACTAGGTTGAGCCTATTTTCCTTGTTAAAAGATGACTGAGAAAAACCCCAGAGCCCTTAATTTAGAGCCCAGCAGATTTAAGTGACGCTGCAGGCTTTGGCAGGTAGCCCCTTAGCTCCAACACATGTGGACTGCAGTGACTCAGTCAGGAAGCACTGTTGGCGCCGTAAAACAGGCCTTTAAAAACCAGCCGGTGCAGAGACGTGAGATTGCTGACTAAATAGTGAGAAACGTAAGGCAGACTGAGAACTGGGAGCAAGGAGGTAGTTGGTAAATCATAGGAAGACTAGGTACCCTTCCAATGAGAAAAGAAGGGTTAGCTAGGGTCTGCAACAAGGTTAGTAGTAGTAAGTGCATAAGGGTAGGATAACTAAGAAGTAATAATTGAAAAGCATTGTGAGTTTGACTTTGCTAAGTATCCAACCTGAACATTGCTATGATAATGCAGTGAGCAGAGCAGGTGAGTGGTAGTACAGCTATAGTACCTGTGTCTGGAGCCCCACGTGGCACAGCCCTCGTCACTATCACTAGAACAGTCCTTGGTGAGGGGATAGATCATGGGGTGAGAGGAGCCAGAAGAGCCCAGGGAGAGGCTCCCGTTTGGGGAGGTAGGGTGAGTGGTGTCGGAGGCAGAGGGGGAGCTGACCAGGCCAGAGTCCTCAGCCTCAGCCATGCCCTCGGAGGCTGCATAGCCCTGGTCCTGGAAGCTGCCACTGCCACTGCTGCCCATGGATAAAGTCTCCTCCGCCTCTGTGTCTGGGGTCTGGGGTCCTGCCACAGAGAGCCGCCGAGAGTGCAGCCAAGCTGGGGTCCGGGCAAAGGGGTGGTATACATGATCATCATTATCATGGTCCTCTGTAGCTCAATTGGTAGAGCATGGCGCTTTTAACGCCAGGGTAGTGGGTTAGATCCCCGGGACCACCCATACGTAAAAATGTATGCACACATGACTGTAAGTCGCTTTGGATAAAAGCGTCTGCTAAATGGCATATTATTATTATATTATATTATATTATCATCAACATAGTCATTATCATCATCATTAACAACATAATCCTTAGTATTATTATCAGTATTATCAACTGACAGAAGAAAGCTGTATAATGATGCAAAATGAGCTAATCTAGTTACAATGTTATCTGTGGTCTATTGAGAACAACAGTTCACAGCAACAGAAAAATAGAGGTTACACAAGCATGTGCATTAAAGAGAAAGGAGGGAAGCAGACAGAGGGGAAGAGTGAGATAAATGTTATTATACAATGTTAGCTATACATTCTGAGACACACACACACTCAATGAAACTGCTACCTTGATGTGGGCATGCTTAAACAAACCTTATGATCCTGTACTCAACATTTCCCATGAACGATATTGACATGTTACATCATATACCGTAGTCCTCTGGTCTCCCACTTGGCATTGGGGCAAAACATTTAGATTGTATAATGTCTCACTCATCTCACTGGTAATCAAGCCAAAAGCAGGAGTATTAATGTACAGTACCAGTCAAAAGTTTGGACACACCTACTCATTCAAGGGTTTTTCTTTATTTGTACTATTTTCTACATTGTAGAATAATAGTGAAGACATCAAAACTATGAAATAACACATATGGAATCATGTAGTAACCCAAAAAGTGTTAAACAAATCCTAATATATTTGATATTTGATATTCTTCAAAGTAGCCACCCTTTGCCTTGATGACAGCTTTGTACACTCTTGGCATTCTCTCAACCAGCTTCATGAGGTAGTCACCTGGAATGCATTTCAATTAACAGGTGTGCCTTCTTAAAAATGAATTTGTGGAATTTCTTTCCTTCTTCATAAGTTTGAGTAAATCAGTTGTGTTGTGACAAGGTAGGGTTGGTATACAGAAGATAGCCCTATTTGGTAAAAGAGCAAGTCCATATTATGGCAAGAACAGCTCAAATAAGCAAAGAGAAACGACAGTCCATCATTACTTCAAGACATGAAGGTCAATCAATCCAGAACATTTCAACAACTTTGAACATTTCTTCAAGTGCAGATGAAACTGGCTCTCATGAGGACCGCCACAGGAAAGGAAGACCCAGAGTTACCTCTGCTGCAGAGGATAAATTCATTAGAGTTACCAGCCTCAGAAATTGCAGGCCAAATAAATGCTTTACAGAGTTCAAGTAACAGACACATTTCAACATCAACTGTTCAGAGGAGACTGAGTGAATCAGGCCTTCATGGTCGAATTGCTGCAAAGAAACCACTACTAAGGGACACCAATAATAAGAAGAGACTTGCTTGGGCCAAGAAACACGAGCAATTGACATTAGACCGGTGGAAATCTGTCCTTTGGTCTGATGAGTCCAAATTTGAGATTCTTGGTTTCAACCGCCGTGTCTTTGTGAGACACAGAGTAGGTGAACGGATGATCTCCGCATGTGTGTGTTCCCACCGTGAAGCATGGAGGATGAGGTGTGGGGGTGCTTTGCTGATGACACTGTCAGTGATTTATTTAGAATTCAAGGCACACTTAACTAGCATGGCTACCAGAGCATTCTGCAGCGATACGCCATCCCACCTGGTTTGGGCTTAATGGGACTATCATTTGTTTTTCAACAAGACAATGACCTAACACACCTCCAGGCTGTGTAAGGGCTATTTGACCAAGGAGAGTGGTGGAGTGCTGCATCAGATGACCTGGCCTCCACAATCACCCGACCTCAACCCAATTAAGATGGTTTGGGATGAGTTGGACCGCAGAGTGAAGGAAAAGCAGCCAACAAGTGCTCAGCATATGTTGGAACTCCTTCAAGACCGTTGGAAAAGCATTCCTCATGAAAGCTGGTTGAGAGAATGCCAAGAGTGTGCAAAGCTGTCATCAAGGCAAAGGGTGGCTACTTTGAAGAATCTCAAATATAAAATATATTTTGATTTGTTTAAAACTTTTTTGGTTACTACATGATTCCACATGTGTTATTTCATAGTTTTGATGTCTTCACTATTATTCTACAATGTACAAAATAGTCAAAATAAAGAAAAACCCTGGAATAAGTAGGTGTGTCCAAACTTTTGACTGGTACTGTATGTGTTCCATTTATTAGGTTTACAGTATTATCCAGCCAGCATGTAGAGCACATCACTGAGAAGTCATTAAGAGAGATGCTTTAAAGCCTCCTCTGTAGCTCAGCTGATAGAGCACGGTGTTTGTAACGCCAGGGTAGTGGGTTCGATCCCAGGGACCACCCATACACAAAAAAATGTATGCACGCATGACTGTAAGTCGCTTTGGATAAAAGCGTCTGCTAAATGGCATATTATACACTGCTCAAAAAAATAAAGGGAACACTTAAACAACACAATGTAACTCAATCACACTTCTGTGAAATCAAACTGTCCACTTAGGAAGCAACACTGATTGACATTAAATTTCACATGCTGTTGTGCAAATGGAATAGACAACAGGTGGAAATTATAGGCAATTAGCAAGACACCCCCAATAAAGGAGTGGTTCTGCAGGTGGTGACCACAGACCACTTCTCAGTTCCTATGCTTCCTGGCTGATGTTTTGGTCACTTTTGAATGCTGGCGGTGCTTTCACTCTAGTGGTAGCATGAGACGGAGTCTACAACCCACACAAGTGGCTCAGGTAGTGCAGCTCATCCAGGATGGCACATCAATGCGAGCTGTGGCAAGAAGGTTTGCTGTGTCTGTCAGCGTAGTGTCCAGAGCATGGAGGCACTACCAGGAGACAGGCCAGTACATCAGGAGACGTGGAGGATGCCGTAGGAGGGCAACAACCCAGCAGCAGGACCGCTACCTCCGCCTTTGTGCAAGGAGGAGCAGGAGGAGCACTGCCAGAGCCCTGCAAAATGACCTCCAGCAGGCCACAAATGTGCATGTGTCTGCTCAAACGGTCAGAAACAGACTCCATGAGGGTGGTATGAGGGCCCGACGTCCACAGGTGGGGGTTGTGCTTACAGCCCAACACCGTGCAGGACGTTTGGCATTTGCCAGAGAACACCAAGATTGGAAAATTCGCCACTGGCGCCCTGTGCTCTTCACAGATGAAAGCAGGTTCACACTGAGCACATGTGACAGACGTGACAGAGTCTGGAGACACCGTGGAGAACGTTCTGCTGCCTGCAACATCCTCCAGCATGACCGGTTTGGCGGTGGGTCAGTCATGGTGTGGAGTGGCATTTCTTTGGGGGGCCGTAAAGCCCTCCATGTGCTCGCCAGAGGTAGCCTGACTGCCATTAGGTACCGAGATGAGATCCTCAGACCCCTTGTGAGACCATATGCTGGTGCGGTTGGCCCTGGGTTCCTCCTAATGCAAGACAATGCTAGACCTCATGTGGCTGGAGTGTGTCAGCAGTTCCTGCAAGAGGAAGGCATTGATGCTATGGACTGGCCTGCCCGTTCCCCAGACCTGAATCCAATTGAGCACATCTGGGACATCATGTCTCGCTCCATCCACCAACGCCACGTTGCACCACAGACTGTCCAGGAGTTGGCGGATGCTTTAGTCCAGGTCTGGGAGGAGATCCCTCAGGAGACCATCCGCCACCTCATCAGGAGCATGCCCAGGCGTTGTAGGGAGGTCATACAGGCACGTGGAGGCCAAACACACTACTGAGCCTCATTTTGACTTGTTTTAAGGACATTACATCAAAGTTGGATCAGCCTGTAGTGTGGTTTTCCACTTTAATTTTGAGTGTGACTCCAAATCCAGACCTCCATGGGTTGATACATTTGATTTCCATTGATAATTTTTGTGTGATTTTGTTGTCAGCACATTCAATTATGTAAAGAAAAAAGTATTTAATAAGATTATTTCATTCATTCAGATCTAGGATGTGTTGTTTAAGTGTTCCCTTTCTTTTTTTGAGCAGTGTATTATAACCCATGAGTGACCTTGGCCCCAGTGTGTCTCTGGTGTGTCTCCAGTGTGTGTGTGTGTGTGTGTGTGTGTATGTGTGTGTGTGTGTGTGCTGGGCCTGTCAACTTCGGGCAGAGCTGTAATGGTGAAGAGAGCCTGTTCCTGGAGATCCAGTGACTCACACAGAGTGGCCCTCCCAAACCTTTCCAAGCACTGCCTTAGTCATGCCAGCTGCAACCACAGCCAGCACACACTCTCCCTAATCACCAGACACACTCTGGCTATACCCAAAACAGCCAAAAACACTCTCACAAACAACCTCAAGCACATGCACAGTATATTCCTATCCAAAACAAAATCTTACACAAACATGAACTCATGCTTGCTCCCATCACATAAACCCAAACTATGCACAAACCAAGTCAAGACACTCAGGCAGTAACTCTCTCTCTATGCCAGTAACACTCTCTCACAAACATCCAGTCAGATCCAGACATCTATCATCTCTCTATCCACAGCATACTAAAACACACTAAGCCACATTACCAGCACACACAGACCAAAATCCCAATCACAAATAATTTCCTCATGGCCTCAATCAACAAGTGGTCTTTAAAGTCTTTAATGTAAAATGAAATGATAAAATATTAATGTTTTTATGCTTGTCCATTTCAAGGAAATCCTTGATCTCAATTATCTGTCTTGGACACCATGCTAATCTTGCACTTAAAAGTGCTTTTTTGTATTGATTTATTGGTCACTCCTTAATGGAGTCAACCAACCAGCATGCAGAGAAACAACAGCCTTGTTTCTAGTTACTAACCATTACAAACACTAAGCAATAATACAGAAACCTATACCACCACCATCAAATCATTGATTTGTGGATATCATATGACTTTCCTTATACCCTCATTTCAAAATGTCTTCATCAATCACTCCACACTCAATACATGTATGGGTATCTCATCTGCACTTAAATAGCCTACTGATCACACACATCCCTGTCCCCATCAGCCCTCACACATCACACTCTGTCCTCTTAGTTCTCTACTGTACCAACCACTGTATAACTAGCTGAAATACAAAACGGCTTATAGTTTATACTGTATATACAGACATTTATAAAAACAAGCCACAAACACAAGGAAAAGGAAGCCACATTCCACAACTGAGGGATTTGAAAGTGTAGAGTTGGGAAAGAAAGGCAGTTCTAGGTACAGTTCTAGGAACAGGAGGAGGAGGATGGAAGGAGTAGAGGTCCAGCAGGAAGAGATGAAGGTGTAGAAGAAGCGAGGGAGGAGAGGAGGTGGGAGAAGAAGACAGTGAGAGGACGGCAGGCCAGAGAAGTCTGTCTGTCTGTCTGTCTGTTCACCGAGGCTTGGAGAATGGGAAACGGACAGGGGCACAGCAGTAGACTGTGGAAGGGAGAAAATAAGAAGACATGAGAAAGTTGATAGAAAGAGGACAGGGTAGATAAAGGTGTTCTGGAGCCCTGGAGAAAGAAGTTGCAGCTATCGCAGCCTGATAACAGACAGCAGGAGATCAAAAAAACATTGGATGAAAGCCTCACAGGTTGATTAACGTTGCGTCCTAAATGGCACACTATTTCCTATATAGTGCACTACTTTTGAACAGAGCCCTATAGGCCCTGGTCAAAAGAAGAGCACTATATAGAGAATAGGGTACCATTTGGGATACAAGCAACTTCACCGTCACAGCTGACCTTCAGTATTGGGCTCAGCTGGCCTATCAGCCTGTCTGTTATAAAGGAGGTCTCATAACTGTTTAACTGACTGCAAAGGAGATTAACCATGTGGCAAGCCTGGATAGAATGTCCACATGAGCCGGACTACACATTAAGAGGGAAAACTGTGATACACACACAGAGATTGATTTCAACATTTTTACATTTGAGTCATTTAGCAGAAGCTCTTATCCAGAGCAACTTACAGTAGTTAGTGCATATATTTTCACACTTTATTTTTTTCGTACTGGTCCCCCGTGGGACTCAAACCCACAACCTTGGCATTGCAAGCACCATGCTCTACCAACTGAGCCACACGGGACATTCAACATTCAACAACAACTATGAAGTTCAGGGAGGGAAGCAGCACTGAAAAAGGAGAGGAGTTAGAGGAAGACATGAAGGTTAGAAGGAGAGCGGCTAGCTGCAGGAGGAGAAGGCAGCCCAATAGTAGTGGAGGTCAGCTGGGATGAGAGACCTACACTGAGGGGCCTCCTCCATGTGGCTCTCTGGTGAGGCATCGGGGGAGTCTGGGTCTGAGGGAGGGGGAGGGTACGGCGGTGGTGGGGGGATGACTAACTGGGGGGGCTCTCGTACTGGGGTTCGCCGAGGTTTGAGTGGCACTGGATGCTCAGCACCTAAAGAAAAGGAAGGATGCAGCAAGCACTGGGTGTTAGAATGGGGGAAGTCAATAGGCTTGAGAAAGTTGCATTGAAAAACACAAATTCTGTATCATCATTAAAAGAAAAACCCAGGAAATACAACTGTTACATTATTTTTTTTGCCTTTGTTCATCATACTGTGCAGAAAGAAATTACAATTTTAAAAAACATTAAACAAAAGACACAAGGCAATCAATGAATAGATATATTAACAAATAACTGAAAGCTGCTTATAACTGCTTAATGTACGTGGAGAAAGTACATTAAAGCTCCTCTCTTGAATGGAAGCTTCTCATTGGCAATTGTGTTGCTTGCTGATCAGACCTACTCTATGCCCCAGACCCCAGCTGGGGAAGATAGAAAAGGAGCTTCACAAAACACTCCAGGCAAGGGCCGGACTACCGCATCACAGAGAGACTGATGGCACTGTGTGGACTGGAGCTGAATGGCCTGCCACTGGGGTGTAACTGTGTTGGTCCTAAATAACACCCTATTACCTATATAGTGCACTACTTTTGACCTGGGACCTGGGTCATAAATAGTGCACTATAAGGGAATAGGGTGACATTTGGGATACACCCAGTAACAGGCTGATGTAAAGGCAGCCAGTGCTGAGCGATGTGAGCAATATGTCAACATATGCCTCACACATCCCTTACTCAGCAGCTGATGGACTGCATGGAGTAGAGCTGGCCGTGGGAGTGACTGGCTAACTCTGCGCCTCAGCCCCTTCAGATGATGGACTACGTTACAGGTGTGACAGCTAGCGCCACAAAAAGATGTACCTAGCTACGGGACTTAACCGCACACAGCAGATTAAGATGAGAGCTTCCCTATTGTCAACACAGGACATAGGGTAAGAAACACACCCTGCAGAGGCTAACAGATGACCTACAGGCCCTTTCAAAACAATGAGGGGGACACAAGCACGAGCACGCACACACACAGACAATGGGTGGGTGGAATTATTGAAAAAGCCCCAATTGAGTGTGTTGAAATCTCAGTATTTTTCAGACAGAAAATGTCTCTTAAGATGAGAATCAACGATCCAAAAACCACCCATTAGAGATGGAGCCTCTGTGCCTGAGCCAAACATGATGGTGTGAGAGAGAGAGAGAGAGAGAGAGAGAGAGAGAGAGAGAGAGAGAGAGAGAGAGAGAGAGAGAGAGAGAGAGAGAGAGAGAGAGAGAGAGAGAGAGAGAGAGAGAGAGAGAGAGAGAGAGAGAGAGAGAGAGATAGAGAGAGAGAGAGAGAGAGAGAAAACAGGTGAAAAAATGAAAAGAGAGCACATAGAAGCAGTGTGCCATGTGAGAGAGGAGAGATGTCTGGGTTGCACTGTTCCTGCTAACAGAGCCAATATAGGATCTTAGTCTCCACACAGCTGGAGAGGTAGGAAACAACTGCGCTCACATACATTATAGAACGTAAACAATGATTATCTTTAGCCCACAGGGGTTAAATAAGGGGAAGCATCTAAAATCCCTGTCGTAAATCATCCCTAATTGATGCATGTCATCTATTTATTTTACAGACTGTACAACTGATGATGTACAACCACAAATATCCACAAATATACAACTTCAGATCAGATCATAATGATTTGTTTTGTTATGTTTTGGGGAAGTCTAGTTGTTCTGCCTTGTGAGCAATAGATAGGTCTGTCGGTCTGACAGGGTCTTCCCAGCAGAAGTCTATTTGTTCTGCACAGTGCCTTGGGAGTAGTGGAGGGGAGGGAGGCACACCCAGGTCTATAAATCAACACCCCAGCGCTGTCTGCTTTAAGTGCGTCCACTGCACTAAACACTTCATCCCTCAACCTCTCTCATTCTCTCCAAGCTAAATAAATATTGTCCGCTTCAACCCGTTTCAAGAAAAGACATGAAGAGTAAAGCAATCGATATAACTCTAGTCTTGTGCATGTTGTGCATATTCTACACTACAGTGCATCAATAGGAATAGCAAGGCTAATAGCAATGCTATTTCACCTGGTTTCCTGAGGACAGATTGTACAAAACGTAAGGCATTCAATCAAATCTGCAGCGCTGAAATACCAGCCCACTCCTGTCCTGTGACGTAGGGGTTATTTAGTTTATGCTACCTTGGGCCCCTACTGGCTAAATGACTGGTACAGGTATCATATCTACCACCAGCAACTCAGTTCAGGTTGAGGGGAACCTGTTATAGTAAAAAAAGCGGTAGTAGTGCAACAATCGTTGCGGGTGTTCTCCAATTGGGTTAACCCATTTGGGGGAGATCATTAAGGAGCCAACCTAGGCAAGGGTTGTTACACTGTTATATGACAAACATTTAGGGAGTTAGTGCTCAACGTGGTGGTCATCTGCTGCTGAACACTGGGACTGGAACAGCCTGTGGGTTGACAGGAGAGAAACCTTGATCGGCCACTTTACATTGACTAGATGTGTTACTGATGATACTGACCCATGGCGCTGTGTCTGTTGTTCTCTGTCTCGTCTAGTTTCAGGCCGAGAGCAGACTCTCCTCTGGTCTCCTCCGGTGTGGTGCTGCGGGACGAGTCGGGGGTGGGCTTGGCCTTGTCAACGCTGCTGCTGGGCGTGGAGTCAACCTTTTCAACTTTGCTGGTAAGGGCGGAGTCAGGGGCAGCCTTCACCATATCAGTCTTGCTTCTGGGGCCGGTGTCAACCTTGCTAGGGGCGGAGTCTCGGGAGGAGTCAGCCATGGCAGCACTGCTGCTGGGGGTGGAATCAGGGCCGGGCTTGCACACATCAGCCCTGCTGGAGGCGGAGTCAGAGTCGGCCATTGAGGTGTCAGCGACAGAGGTGCCGGCGGCCACCCCACTACTGCTACTGCTGCTGCTGTAGACAGACCCATTGCTCAGCTCAGAGCCAGAGTCCTCTTCTGCAGGCAGGCTTGGGGTAGGAGAGCTAGGGGCTGGAGAGGGAGAGGGGGCTATCTGGACAGAGGTGCGAGGCACTGGGGTGCTAGGAACTGGGGTGACAGAGGCAGCAGGGCTAGGAGGGGGTGCCGGGGCCTTCCTCTTCCTCAGTGTACTCTCTGAGTCAGGAGCCACCTGAGAGAGAGAGAGAGAGAGAGAGATACCCTATAAACCATTTATTCTTGGACATCATCACTGCCCATTATCATTATTATTAGGTGCACTACGCAGAAATCGCTGCACCATTTCCTGGTTGCTAAAATTCGGATAGTTCGCCTAATTTCAATTTATGTTACAAAACTAGCAATCATTGTGTAGAAAATAATTCTACCATCTAAACCGCTGTGAAATATATTTTCTATAATCAAAAATATTGTATTTCCAGCAGTTTGAAGATGGTGTGCAAAACCAAAAGACGCAAAAACATAACTTAAGAACGGGAAGCATAGAAACAGATCTACTGCTTGTTAGACTTGCTTTCAATGAGAATAACAGATCTATAACTAAAATTTCTATGTGAATTTGGTCAGGTCGCCCAAAAAGTTACATATTGTAGCTTTAAGACATTAATACCTTTTTAAGATGAAATGTATTGTATGGATTATTGAATTTTGCTGTCAGTCAGACTATCAGTAATAATACCTACAGTGAGGGAAAAAAGTATTTGATCCCCTGCTGATTTTGTACGTTTGCCCACTGACAAAGACATGATCAGTCTATAATTTTAAAGGTAGGTTTATTTGAACAGTGAGAGACAGAATAACAACAAAAAAATCCAGAAAAACGCATGTCAAAAATGTTATAAATTGATTTGCATTTTAATGAGGGAAATAAGTATTTGACCCCTCTGCAAAACATGACTTAGTACTTGGTGGCAAAACCCTTGTTGGCAATCACAGAGGTCAGACGTTTCTTGTAGTTGGCCACCAGGTTTGCACACATCTCAGGAGGGATTTTGTCCCACTCCTCTTTGCAGATCTTCTCCAAGTCATTAAGGTTTAGAGGCTGACGTTTGGCAACTCGAACCTTCAGCTCCCTCCACAGATTTTCTATGGGATTAAGGTCTGGAGACTGGCTAGGCCACTCCAGGACCTTAATGTGCTTCTTCTTGAGCCACTCCTTTGTTGCCTTGGCCGTGTGTTTTGGGTCATTGTCATGCTGGAATACCCATCCACGACCCATTTTCAATGCACTGGCTGAGGGAAGGAGGTTCTCACCCAAGATTTGACGGTACATGGCGCCGTCCATCGTCCCTTTGATGCGGTGAAGTTGTCCTGTCCCCTTAGCAGAAAAACACCCCTAAAGCATAATGTTTCCACCTCCATGTTTGACGGTGGGGATGGTGGTCATAGGCAGCATTCCTCCTCCTCTAAACACGGCAAGTTGAGTTGATGCCAAAGAGCTCGATTTTGGTCTCATCTGACCACAACACTTTCACCCAGTTCTCCTCTGAATCATTCAGATGTTCATTGGCAAACTTTAGACGGGCCTGTATATGTGCTTTCTTGAGCAGGGGGACCTTGCGGGCGCTGCAGGATTTCAGTCCTTCACGGCGTAGTGTGTTACCAATTGTTTTCTTGGTGACTATGGTCCCAGCTGCCTTGAGATCATTGACAAGATCCTCCCGTGTAGTTCTGGGCTGATTCTTCACCGTTCTCATGATCATTGCAACTCCACGAGGTGAGATCGTGCATGGAGCCCCAGGCCGAGGGAGATTGACAGTTATTTTGTGTTTCTTCCTATAACTGTTGTCACCTTCTCACCAAGCTGCTTGGCGATGGTCTTGTAGCCCATTCCAGCCTTGTGTAGGTCTACAATTTTGTCCCTGACATCCTTGGAGAGCTCTTTGGTCTTGGCCATGGGGGAGAGTTTGGAATCTGATTGATTGATTGCTTCTGTGGACAGGTGTCTTTTATACAGGTAACAAACTGAGATTAGGAGCACTCCCTTTAAGAGTGTGCTCCTAATCTCTACTTGTTACCTGTATAAAAGACACCTGGGAGACAGAAATCTTTCTGATTGAGAGGGGGTCAAATACTTATTTCCCTCATTAAAATGCAAATCAATTTATAACATTTTTGACATGCGTTTTTCTGGATTTTTTTGTTTTTATTCTGTCTCTCACTGTTGAAATAAACCTACCATTAAAATTATAGACTGATAATTTCTTTGTCAGTGGGCAAACGTACAAAATCAGCAGGGGATCAAATACTTTTTTCCCTCACTGTAAGTGTTCCATGTTTCTTTGTACACTGTTACTGAAAGGGGTATTATTACTTCCTTATACAACAAAACAATGTGTGACCCATTTAATCTCAACATGTCCTCTGATCCTGGAGGCATGGACATAAAAACACTTTCAAACGTGTTTGGCCACCTCAGATTCTCTGGCAGGCTATTCCAGAGGCTGGGGCCATAGTAACTAAAGGCTACCTCTCCATGCCTCTTGGTCCTAGGCTTTGGGATAGTTAAAAGGCCAGTGCCAGAGGACCTGAGGGACCTACTGGGTACATAACTCAAAAGCATGTCTGACATGTATTGGGGTGCACAATCGTGGATTGATTTAAAAACCAATAGAAGAATATTAAAATTAATTCTAAATCTCACAGGCAGTCATTGCAGAGACTTTAAAACCGGTGTAATGTGTGCTCTCCGTCATTCTGTATGTTTTGCAGTTGACCAATGACCTTCTTGGGTAGACAGGAGAGCATTACAGTAGTCAAGGCTGCTTGTAATAAAAGCATGGATGAGTCTCTCTGTATCAGCCTGAGATAGAAACGTCCGCACCTTGGCAAAGTTCCTCAGGTGGTAAAAAGTTATTTTGGTCACATTCCTAATGTGTGATTCGAAATTGAGATCAGAATCTAAAATGACACATAGGTTTTTTAACTGGTGTTTTCTTTATTACCCGTGAATCCTATTTGACCGTAATGTTGTGTGTGACCTAAAGCTGTACATTGATCAAAAAAGGTGTTGTGTGAGTTGGGGCGCATCAGCCTCATCTCAAAATGGCTGTGATAGGAGAAAACTGAGGATGGATCAACAACCTTGTAATTACTCCACAATACAAATCTAATTGACAGAGTGAAAAGGAAGTCTGTACAGAATAAAACATTTCAAAACATGCATCCTGTTTGCAACAAGGCAATAAAGTAATACTTCAAAAAAATTGGAAAAGCAACTTTAAAACGTACATTTTAAAGTAGTCATTAACTTTTTGCCCTGAATACAAAGTGTTATGTTTGGGACAAATCCAATACAACACATTACTGAGTACCACTCTCCATATTTTTAAGCGGTGGCTGCATCATGTTATGGGTATGAAAATGTATGCACTCACTAACTGTAAGTCGCTCTGGATAGGAGCGTCTGCTAAATGACTAAAATGTAAAATGTAAAATGTATGCTTGTAATCGTTAAGGACTGGGGAGTTTTTCAGGATAAAAAAGAAATGGAATGGAGCTGAGCACAGGCAAAATCCTAGAGGAAAACCTGGTTCAGTCTGCTTTCCACCAGACACTGAATTGACCTTTCAGCAGGACAATAACCTAAAACACAAGGATAGATCTACACTGGAGTTGCTTACCAAGAAGAGTGAATGTTCCTGAGTGGCCGAGTTACAGTTTTGACTTAAATCTGCTTGAAAATCTATGGCAAGACCTGAAAATGGTTGTCTAGCAATGATCAACAACCAATTTGACCGGAGGTTTAAGAATTTTGAAAATAATAATTTTGCACAATCCAGGTGTAGAAAGCGCTTATAGACTTACACAGAAAGACTCACAGATGTAATTGCTGCCAAAGGTGATTCTAACATAAATTGACTCAGGGGGTTGAATACTTGTATTTTTCATATTTATTTTACAAATGTAATAATTTTTCTCACACTTTGACATTACAGAGTATTTTGTGTAGATCATTGACAAAATAAATTACAGTTAAATCAATTTCAATCCCACTTTGTAACACAACATAATATGGAATAAATCAAGGGGTGTGAATACTTTCTGAATATACTGTATATATTTTTGCTAGGTAGCGTTAGCTTGCGCTAGTCGGCTATACCTGCGCAAAAACTCCGGTATAGCTTGTTCTCCATCTTCTTTTTAAATAGTGAGCCAACATGTTATCACCACTTATTTCCATGACTGATCAAAACTCGTTTTCTCATGCTCTCTCTTGTCTCTCTGCAGCAGACATATGTTTGGAACATCAAATCGCAATATCGAATCGTGATGTTGTGGAAAATTCTGTCACCACAGTGAGAATCGCAATACATATCGTATCGGCACCCAAGTATCGTGATAATATCTTATCGTGAGGTCCCTGGCAATTCCCAGCCCTGATTAAAATGGGTCAACACTTCCTTCTATCTTTGACTCATTTTCCCCCAGCTACAAGCTGTCTGTAATACTACTGTCGTCTGGCTGCATGTCATCTGGTGAGCTGTTTATGAACTCAATGATCCAGGCCTCCAGTACAGAGACCATAGATATGGAAAGATAGCACAGCATGGGCAGCCCCATTGCTTCGTATGCTCTTACTGAAAGGGATATTATTGCTTCCTCCAACAAAACAATGTGTGATCCCTTTAACCTCAACATGTCCTCTGATCCTGGAGGCATGGACATAAAAACACTTTCAAACGTGTTTGGCAGGTACTTCAAATCTTTGCATGGGAATCCTATTTGAACGTAATGTGTGTGACCTAAAGCCTTACATTCACCAAAAAGGTGTTGCGTGAGTTGGGGGAGGGGGTGCATAAACCTCTTCTCGAAGGCGTCCCTCGCCTTTTCTATGGTTGCACATATCATCTCTGCAAGGGTGAACTTTGATGTCAAAATATTGAATGTGTGTGACAGCACCGGTCAAGTTTGTAAAGAACAAAATGACCATATATTTGCATCAGCCTCAACTCTATTTGTGTGTGTGCAACGCGTGCAAATCTGGTACAAAGGTGAAGAAAAAAATTGACCTCAAATGTGAAGACAATGTATTAAAATGGGTCAATGCTTCCTTCCATCTTCAACAAATTTTCCCCCTGCTACAAACTGTCTGTTCTACTACTGTCGTCTCTTCCCATGTCAACTGGTGAGCTGTTTATGAACTCAATGACCCAGGCCTCCAGTGCAGAGACCATAGATATGGAAAGATAGCACACGTTCTATCCTTGCAAATGGCATCCTCTGTGACAGCATGGGCAGCGCCATTGAGGGCAATCTCTATTTTAAAGTAGTCATCCAGAGCCCTCTTTCTTTCTTTATGGCAGAGACAAACAGCCATTACCCTGGTATTACTATTCACTCTACCACTGACAGACTTGAACTCCCCCTCCCCTGCTCCATCGTCTTACATGCTCCATTAGATCCACAAAGTTGACCTGACACAACTCACTGTCTCAAAACAATCCAGTAAACGTATGGTCCAATGTGCCAATGAGTAATATGAATCACTCTCTAAAGTGTGCGTGCAAATGGTTTATATTGCTGTTGTTATCCTTCCAACATATCTATCAGATTTTGACGGGAGCTAATCCATTGCCATGCAGGGGAATTGATTGTGTTGCTCAGCTTTGGTCTCCGTTTGGCCAATCTTCTGTACATGTTCCCCAGATTTAAGTAGGCTCCTCTAAATCCCAGAGCGCACCACTCAGTCACTTTAAACCGTAATCCATAGCTGAGCAACACAATCAATTCCCCTAGAATGTTTACACTCCAGTACAACAGTAGTATGGAGCATTCATAGAGAATGGCCTGATTACAGTCTGTGAGATGACGCCGTCGCTTCGTTCTGCTGCACTGGGCTGCACAGTATTGTGTTTCACTCTCAGAGCAGCCAATCAGTCACACACACACACACACACGTGCTCATGCACACATACACACACACACACATCCATCTTCATATCCCAGTCAGTCCTCCATTACAGCTTCAACTTTGCCCCACATGCTATGGTATGCCAGAGACCGACAAGTATGAACGGTGGTGCGATGGTGAAGTTGGTGGACGTGCATACACAGTTCAGGGAGTTTACGCAACTCTACCTGTGTAAAGAATTGCAAGGTGCCGGTAAGTAACACACCGCCCTAACCACAATGACTCAATCTCAGAGAAACACCACAAGTCTTTTCTTAGAATAAAAATAATAAAACAAGGACATTCTGACTTACTTCAACCACATTCAAGGTATAAAAAATAAAAAGTTTTTGACAAATCATTTGTTATGGCTTGTTGCTACTTCCATCGCAATTTCAAGCCTGAGGTGATTTTCCATGAGCCATGCCCAAACTGCTGCTCTCTTTCTCACTCTCTCTGTCTCTCTCTCTCTCTCTCTCACCCAGTCAGACTTGCATACCTACCACTTGCACAACCCATCTCCTGCAGCGCTCTACTAACTCTACATCACAAACTGCATCAAATCACATTTACTATACACTGATGTGCTGCCACTCAATGCTATCATTCAGTCAAATATTTATATACCTTTTCTACCCCCTAATCCTGCAGGAATGCTAGATCACTCCTTAATGGTTTTGACTTGGTCTATGTCCCAAATGGCACTCATAGTGCACTACTTTTGACTAGAGCTCTATGGGCCCTGGTCAAAAGTAGTGCACTATTAAGTGAATAGGGCGCTAATTGGGGATGCAAGCTCAGTCCCCTGGCTGCCAAAGCTCCAGCTTTTTAATTACTCAACACAGCACACCGCTCCAGAGCTGGCACAGTGAATTTACAGGCTCTTTATGGTCTGACCACACAGACACACAGAAAAACATGCACGCTTACACACACACACACACGCGCGTGCTCACTTCTGTAGGTAAGCGCACACAAGCACATGCACACACACATACAGATTTCTAAGTAAAAGTATATCAGTGCTAATGGCATAAATCCACTTCAAATAGTGAACCAATGAACCACTGTAGATGAAGTGTGGACTACTCTGTGCCAACTGTAGTGAAAATAGGTCAATTATATAATCTTTATTAGTGCTCGATATTACTTTGTCAGCGAAGGTTAAGATTACATTCCAACATAAAACCACAACAAGGCCTAGGTTTTTTGTCATTCTTTGAGGTACAAAACAATTATTTTAAAAACGTAACTGGGAGACTGTGATTTGGAAATAATAATGATTTAAAAAATGAACATAAACACAAAACACAGCTCCAAACAAACCCCATTATCTCCAACAGGAGGAGAGAAGCCCAATAGAGCCAACATAACATGGTGAAAAAACAACATTCCCCACAACAACGCCATGAGAAGACGCCAATACTACTTCATTAGATTGACACACACACACACATACACACACACACACACACACACACACACACACAAACACACACACCACAGAGAGAGAGACAGTAGACTACACAGTTCTAGTGGGATGTTTGTTTTGGCATTAGGGGCCCCTTCCTTTGTTCCTGAGAACACAATGTTTTCTTCCTTAGGAAAGAGGAAAGGAGCATGATAGAGAGAGTGAGACTCCCAAATGGCACCCTATCCCCTATATCAGTGTTTCCCAACCCTGGTCCTCCAGTACCCCCAACAGTACACATTTACGTTGTAGCCCTGGACAAACACACCTCATTCAACTCATTGAGGGCTTGATGATTAGTTGACAAGTTGAATCAGGTGTGCTTGTCCAGGGTTACAATAAAAAGGTGTACTGTTGGGGGTACTCAAGGACTAGGGTTGGGAAACACTGCCCTATATAGTGCACTACTTTTGACAAGGGCTCTGGTCAAAAGTAGTGTACTATTTAGGGAATGGGGTGCCATTTGGGACACATCCTAAGTCTGCATTCAAAACCATTAGAGCTGCCTATGCTTCCTTTTCCCACTTATTTTAAATCACACTGTTCCACAGCAGAGCCTGTCACACTGAAACATCCACAGTGTTGCCTAATCACTCATACCTTAAATAAACTGCATGCCTTTAGTGATAGAATATTATTTACAGAGGGTGTTGATTAAAGGAAATTGAGGTTTTGCCAGCAAATGGGCTGAAAAACCAAGGCAGGCCACTTGAATAGTCCAATTCAGAGAGGCGTTGTGTAAGTTAAGGCTTCCGCACCAACCATTCTCACTCTAACTCAAAGTGTTATGCAGCCACATGGTTTACTTGCATAGCAATCATGTAGGCCTAACTGAGGGATTGCAAACATATGACTCAGATCACAAGCTTCCTCTTAAAGGCATCATTTACTTTGTGGAAATGTGACCTTACAGAATGTGGAACATTTTAAAACACTACTGATCAAAACTGAGGTTTCCCACGAATTCGAGTATTTTAAATAAAAGGACCACAACTATTACTGAGAATGGTATCATCAGCCCAATGTAGAAATATCCAAACCTCGCAAGATTGTAAACAGATTGTAAACAGACAACCTGTATCTTGCTAAAACAGATTAAAACGGTAGCCTACATTAAAGTGGATTAAAAGCGCTGCATTACAAAAAGCAAATGACGGATTGCTATGAAAGACTAAACCCCTCTTGGTTCAGATTATGACATCTCCCTAAGGAATGGTTTATGCAGGTAATGCTAGCCATCTCAATCAATCACACTTAGCCTGTGCTACCCCCTGATGGGATGGAGTCTGAGGTTGCATCCCAAATGGCACCCTATTCCTTATATAGTGCACTACTTTTGACCAGGACCCATAGGGATGCTGCCTCAGACTGTACTGCTCAGGGGCAGCTTGGCAGGTCCACCCTGAAAGCAGAGCCAGGAGTCGATATATCAACATCACTAAGAGCCATGCTGCAGAGAAAAACAGAGGATATTCAGTAGGCTCCATGACATGTGTCCTGTTGATTTAAATACTTGAGAATAGATCAGGACAACTACTGAAATTCAGAGAAGAATAACACTCCTTAGAGTAGGATTGCAAAATTCTGGTAACTTTCCTAAGATTCCCAGGTTTTCCCAAAAAAAGGAGCAAGGAATCTGGAATTCTCCAACTAGGATTTCTGGAAAACCTGGCAATTTTGGGAAAGTTACTGTAATTTTGCAACCCTACCCTGGAGTAAGCAGATTGAACCCCCAAAAAAGGGAACCATAGAGGACTTAGTACTCAATGTCCATAACAAATGTATTGAGCGTGCACCGACTATGATGATCATGCACAACACTGTGTTCCTACAGTAGGCTCTAAGTCTCTTAGACCAATCACTATTCTAACCTAACCTACCTAACCATCTTCCCTTTCAGTGGTCTTCTGAGTTCATTAATGCGATCTCATCCAAGAGATACTTGTTGAAATGATTCAAACGTTTCTTACAGCAAACTTTTGTCTCGTTTGTTGAACCCTCAACCTCACCTGTCCTCTGCTCTGACTATGTCCAGTAACATTGGCATAAAGAGCCTGTCAAGCTGATTTCATGCCTGTCTGCCTCTGAAAACATGACACCCCACTTATACATACTTGATGTTGTGCCACCAAAACACACCTCATCCACTGCTGCATTACTACTGCAATCTCAGAACCAAATCTGGCATTTATGTTAACAGTCTGTCCGTCACTAGAGACTACTGTTGCATAAGCCTGAGCCTGATGTTACCTTTCCAGCATGCCAAACAGGCTTACACAAGTGTGCCTGCCTATTACTGAACACTGAAGTGGAAAGATCAGGATGACAGGCAATGTCACAAAAGGGATTCTAAACATGACCTCTGGTTTGGACAGCCTACTCCTATTTCCCTAATGAAAGCTTTAAACACTCTTTCAGCACAAGATGTCGAATGAGTCCCAAATGGCATTGTTTTGTCTTGACCCCAGATAAACCCAGTTGGCTATTTGATTGAATAAGGCCTTGGGCTTGCCGATTGATTGTAAATTGATACTGTACTGAGATCAATAGAGGGACATAACTAGTGATGGGGGGAAAAAATCGATACAGTTACCTATCGAGATATTATTTTTGACGATATATCGTATCGTATCGTATTTGCACTAGTTGGCTGTACCTACACAGAAACTCTAGTATTTTCCTGCATAGCTTGTTCTCCATCTTCTTTTTAAATAGGGATCCAATTTGATTTCAGCACTTTTATTTCCATGACTGATCAAAACTTGTTTTCTCATGGCTCTCTCTTGTCCCTCTGCAGCAGACATATGGTGAGCAATATGTTTGAAACATTGAATCGCAATATATATACAGTTGAAGTCGGAAGTTTACTTAAACCTTAGCCAAATACATTTAAACTCAGTTTTTTTACAATTCCTGACATTTAATCCTAGTAAAAATGCCCTGTCTTAGGTCAGTTAGGATCAACACTTTATTTTAAGAATGTGAAATGTCAGAATAATAGTAGAGAGAATGATTTATTTCAGCTTTTATTTATTTCATCACATTCCCAGTGGGTCAGAAGTTTACATACACTCAATTAGTATTTGGTAGCATTGCCTTTAAATTGTTTAACTTGGGTCAAACGTTTCGGGTAGCCTTCCACAAGCTTCCCACAATAAGTTGGGTGAATTTTGGCCCATTCCTCCTGACAGAGCTGGTGTAACTGAGTCAGGTTTGTAGGCCTCCTTGCTCGTACACACTTTAACAGTTCTGCCCACACATTTTCTATAGGATTGAGGTCAGGGCTTTGTGATGGCCACTCCAATACCTTGACTTTGTTGTCCTTAAGCCATTTTGCCACAACTTTGGAAGTATGCTTGGGGTCATTGTCCATTTGGAAGACCCATTTGCGACCAAGCTTTAATTTCCTGACTGATGTCTTGAGATGTTGCTTCAATATATCCACATAATTTTCCTTCCTCATGATGCCATCTATTTTGTGAAGTGCACCAGTCCCTCCTGCAGCAATGCTGCCACCCCCGTGCTTCACGGTTGGGATGGTGTTCTTCGGCTTGCAAGCCTTCCCCTTTTTCCTCCAAACATAACGATGGTCATTATGGCCAAACAGTTATATTTTTGTTTCATCAGACCAGAGGACATTTCTCCAAAAAGTACCATCTTTGTCACCATGTGCAGTTGCAAACCGTAGTCTGGCTTTTTTATGGCGGTTTTGGAGCAGTGGAGGTCTATAATTTTTTTTCTGAGGTCTTGGCTGATTTCTTTTGATTTTCCCATGATGTCAAGCAAAGAGGCACTGAGTTTCAAGGTAGGCCTTGAAATACATCCACAGGTACACCTCCAATTGACTCAAATGATGTCAATTAGCCTATCAGAAGCTTCTAAAGCCATGACATCATTTTCTGAAATTTTCCAAGCTGTTTAAAGGCACAGTCAACTTAGTGTATGTAAGCTTCTGACCCACTGGAATTGTGATACAGTGAATTATAAGTGAAATAATCTTTCTGTAAACAATTTTTGGAAAAATTACTAGTGTCATGCACAAAGTAGATGTCCTAACCGACTTGCCAAAACGATAGTTTGTTAACAAGACATTTGTGGAGTGGTTGAAAAACGAGTTTTAATGACTCCAACCTAAGTTTATGTAAACTTCCGATTTCAACTGTAGAATTGTGAGAATTATAATACATATCGTATCGGCACCAAAGTATTGTGATAATCTCACGAGGTCCCTGTCAATTACCAGCTTCACACTCTTAGAAAAAAGGGTTCCAAAAGTGTTATTCGACTGTCCCCATAGGCAAACCCTTTTTGGTTCCTGGGAGAACCCTTTTTGGTTCCACATAGAACCCTTTTGGGTTCCATGTAGAACCATCTGTGGAAAAGATCCTACATGGAACCAAAAAGGGTTCATGAAAGGATTCTCCTATGGGGACAGTCGGAAAACCCTTTTAGGTTCTAGATAGCACCTTTTTGTCTAAGAGTGTAGTCATACCCCAGGGGAACAGTTTGTCATCACTACAACACTAGTCATCCTTCCAGTAGCTCAGGCTCATGTAAAGGAGACCTAAGAGCAGCCATTCCATCCCTCAGGCACTCTGTCCTCATCTGATCTCTCTGTCCTTGTCTAACCCTCACAAAGGTTACATCAGGCCCATGTGCCATGTGTCTCAACATGCAGCCAGCCATCTTCCAAACACAACGCTTTGTCTCATCCGTGCTAGCGAGTCACGGCACAGCTAGTGTTGCTTATCTCTGGGTGAACGGAATGATAAAGACGTCATAAGTGTCGTGTTTCTGAACAGTGTCTAATACCCTTTTCAGAGATATGGAATGTGCCGCCTTGAAAGTGCCTCGGCTACTGCATGTTTGTTTGTCTGTAAGGGTACACTACGGCTTTTTAAATGCCGACACAAAACCTTCTCTGGAGATAGCTACGAAGCACCACTGAACAGGCATTTTACTTGTCAATCAAATAATCTCAAACAGCTTGCGCGCAACCTGCCTGCCTGCTGCCTGCGCGCAGACCACTCTCTCCTAAAAAAGTATGTTAAAGTTAATTAAATAGCATGATTTACCAAGACATTTAGTTTTTAAAAAAATCTAGCTACTCTACCATAAAAACAACACAGCAGCACATCAATCAGCAACGTTTATATTCATCAGGGAAACAGTACCGAACGCTTTTGATGCAGCACTTTATTTAATTGTCTGAAAGGTTATCAATTGTCGCTATCGACACATTACTGTAGAGGTGTTCTATGTCTGTAAAGGGTATAATAACAACAGACAGAGGAGAGGTAAAAACTGGGAGCCACGACAACATAAACTCAAATGAAATCCTGATTGGAAGAACAGCGTGAGTTGTACATAGAATACTGTGTGGACACCTTGTGCTTTTCTACAGAGGGTATGTCCAAATGGCACCCTATTCCCTACATAGTGCACTAGTTTTAACCAGAGCACTATAGACCCTGGTCAAAAGTAGTACACTATATAGGGAATAGGGTGCCATTTAGGATGTAAGCCATTTCACAGATTAACTAGTGTGTTCCTGTTAGTAACGGTCACTATGACCACAACACACAGTTCCAGACAAACCCCATTCTCTCTAACAGACCATTAGAGCCAACATAACATGGTGAAAAAACAACATTTCCCACAACAACGCCATGAGAAGAGAAAGAACAACACTACTACTATTGCTATTAGATCCAGAAACAACACAAGGAGATTAGAGGAAATGTTTATCCAATGCTGCAATAGTTGATCTAAACACAGGTCACCATGACCTGAAGCATGTGTGTGTGTATATGTGTGTGTGTTTGTTGCCCTCTTACCTGGTAGGCCTCCAGTATGTAGCGGCCCTGGCAGGGTGTGGGGGCCGGGGCCGGGGGGGCCTGCCTCTTCTTAGGCTCTATCCTGGGGGACATCCTTGAGATGTTCATGACGGACTGGGACTGGCCCAGGGTGCTGGGCCGCGCCTCCACACAGGGCACGATGGATACTGTGGACAGGCCCTGGAGGAGGAGGGAAAGACAACATAAAAATAATGACACACAGACAGATAATGTGACACATTCACACAAACAGATGTGTGAGTACACACACACACATACCTGCATGTACACACACACAATTATAAACACACGGAACAGAGCTACATATTGACTGAGTGGCATTTAAAGGTCAGGTAATTCTAAATCGTCTCAGAAACCCAAAATCAGAGGTTGATATGGTGGACAGTGGAAATGTCAAGGGCCAGTCCTGAAGGGTGAGCATGGGTCATGCCCTTTATTCACTAACGCTATGTCCCAAGTGGCACCCTATTCCCTATGTTGTGCACTACTTTTGACAAGGACCCATAACACTATATAGAGAATAGGGTGCCATTTGGGACTCTGACTAACAAGGGCCCAGGACTGAATCCAAAATATCAGCATATCCTCATCATGGCCTGTTACTGCAGTGGTAAATTAAGACATTGCAAAGCTTAGGGTTGAGTATGTCTCCAAGGCACAACAGTCTAGTCTGCAAGAGGAGGCTCTCAGATCCCTGCTGAATCAGGATGCTTTGTGACAGTTGTGACAGCTGCAGTCAGCTTTATTACCATTCTGTAGCTAGGCCGCCTCGCTAATACACTGTCTGTCTATCTGAGAGGGATGCTGCTAAGCAATGGGGAATGATCAAAGGCTTTTCTAAGCATCTGAAACTTAGCCTGGTCCCATATCTGTTTGAGCTGCCTTTCCAACTCCTATGGTCATTGTTGTGCCAAGTGATCATTAAAAGGAGTTGGCAAGACAGCACAAACAGATCTGGGTCCTAGGCTTCTGTCTCTCTGTACTGTAGCACAACTAGGAACAAAGATATGCAGCTTTAAACGATAGTGGGGGGGGGTTTAAAGAAAATAAAGGAAAACGTATATTAAGTCAAAATGACACAGCATTTCAGACCATTCCTGGGCAGAGGATCAAAGTAGTCATGTAAAAAAGTCATGTTCTAGTCATTAGAGGTAATCAGTGAACCAAGCACTTCTCACAGTAGGGAGAATGAATGGAACCTGAATGGAAAATGTGCAGGAGGGCCTTGTGTTCGGGTCTGAGAGAAAGCACTCAAAGGTATTCAGACCTGGGCTTAAATAGTATTTGTTTTCTTTCAAATACTTTTGATCATTTGATTGAGCCTGCCTGGACTGCCATGTGGGCAGGGCTTGAACTTTGGGGAGTATTTCATTGGTTCCATTACACCAGGGAAGCTCAATCAAACTAGTCTAGTCTACTAAGGAGAGTCAGTGTGGCTTTGAGGGAGATGTGAGTATGCCAAATGCTTGCATATTGCATAAGCTTGGAAAAGCAGACCGCGCTACTATACAGTAATGCAGAGCAAAGAGAAAAAGATGTATGTAACAAAAACCCAGCTGGAGTCTTATAGTCCTGCAGTAGATTTACTGCTGCCCACCTCTAAGAACAGAGCCTAGATCAACTAAGTCGACATCATTCATCTTTATGACACTTATATCATGTTTAACTTTGATATTCTCTTATCTTACTCAAGACACGTACGTGACTCTCCCACCTACTAGATCTTCCGGACCCAAATAATATATAACATTTAGCAGACGCTTTTATCCAAAGAGACTTACAGTCATGCGTGCATACATTTTACGTATGGCTGGTCCCGGGAAAAGAACCCACTATCCTGGCGTTGCAAGCGCCATGCTCTACAGAGGACCACATGATTTATACATGGGCATAATTGCATCCAAAGGATAGATGACATGGCATAGTTTACACAGTGCATTAGTCAGCTTTAATCTATTCCCTTCTATCGGATGCTGCCTATATATAGGCAACTGTACATATAAATGTACATATACAGTGAGGAAAAAAAGTATTTGATCCCCTGCTGATTTTGTACGTTTGCCCACTGACAAAGACATGATCAGTCTATAATTTTAATGGTAGGTTTATTTGAACATCCAGAAAAACGCATGTCAAAAATGTTATAAATTGATTTGCATTTTAATGAGGGAAGTAAGTATTTGACCCCTCTGCAAAACATGACTTAGTACTTGGTGGCAAAACCCTTGTTGGCAATCACAGAGGTCAGACGTTTCTTGTAGTTGGCCACCAGGTTTGCACACATCTCAGGAGGGATTTTGTCCCACTCCTCTTTGCAGATCTTCTCCAAGTCATTAAGGTTTCGAGCCTGACGTTTGGCAACTCGAACCTTCAGCTCCCTCCACAGATTTTCTATGGGATTAAGGTCTGGAGACTGGCTAGGCCACTCCAGGACCTTAATGTGCTTCTTCTTGAGCCACTCCTTTGTTGCCTTGGCCGTGTGTTTTGGGTCATTGTCATGCTGGAATACCCATCCACGACCCATTTTCAATGCCCTGGCTGAGGGAAGGAGGTTCTCACCCAAGATTTGACGGTACATGGCCCCGTCCATCGTCCCTTTGATGCAGTGAAGTTGTCCTGTCCCCTTAGAAAAAAAACACACCCAAAGCATAATGTTTCCACCTCCATGTTTGACATTGGGGATGGTGTTCTTGGGGTCATAGGCAGCATTCCTCCTCCTCCAAACACGGCGAGTTGAGTTGATGCCAAAGAGCTCGATTTTGGTCTCATCTGACCACAACACTTTCACCCAGTTCTCCTCTGAATCATTCAGATGTTCATTGGCAAACTTCAGACGGCCCTGTATATGTGCTTTCTTGAGCAGGGGGACCTTGCGGGCGCTGCAGGATTTCAGTCCTTCACGGCGTAGTGTGTTACCAATTGTTTTCTTGGTGACTATGGTCCCAGCTGCCTTGAGATCATTGAAAAGATCCTCCCGTATAGTTCTGGGCTGATTCCTCATCATTCTCATGATCATTGCAACTCCATGAGGTGAGATCTTGCATGGAGCCCCAGGCCGAGGGAGATTGACAGTTATTTTGTGTTTCTTCCATTTGCGAATAATCGCACCAACTGTTGTCACCTTCTCACCAAGCTGCTTGGCGATGGTCTTGTAGCCCATTCCAGCCTTGTGTAGGTCTACAATCTTGTCCCTGACATCCTTGGAGAGCTCTTTGGTCTTGGCCATGGTGGAGAGTTTGGAATCTGATTGATTGATTGCTTCTGTGGACAGGTGTCTTTTATACAGGTAACAAGCTGAGATTAGGAGCACTCCCTTTAAGAGTGTGCTCCTAATCTCAGCTCGTTACCTGTATAAAAGACACCTGGGAGCCAGAAATCTTTCTGATTGAGAGGGGGTCAAATACTTATTTCCCTCATTAAAATGCAAATCAATTTATAACATTTTTGGCATGCGTTTTTCTGGATTTTTTTGTTGTTATTCTGTCTCTCACTGTTCAAATAAACCTACCATTAAAATTATAGACTGATCATTTCTTTGTCAGTGGGCAAACGTACAAAATCAGCAGGGGATCAAATACATTTTTCCCTCACTGTAAATGTACAGTATGTACAGTACCAGTCAAAAGTTTGGACATACCAACTCATTCAAGGGTTTTCCTTTATTTGTAAAAAAAAAAATGTACATTGTAGAATAATAGTGAAGACATCAAAACTATGAAATAACTCATATGGAATCATGTAGTAACCAAGAGATTCTTCAAATAGGCACCTTTGCCTTGATGACAGCTTTGCACACTCTTGGCAACCAGCTTCACCTGGAATGCTTTTACAACAATCTTGAAGGCGTTCTCACATATGCTGAGCACTTGTTGGCTGCTCTTCCTTCATTCTGCCGTCCGACTCATCCCAAGCCATCTCAATTGGGTTAAGGTCGGGGGATTGTGGCGGCCAGGTCATCGGATGCAGCACTCCATCACTCTCCTTCTTGGTAAAATAGCCCTTACACAGCCTGGAGGTGTGTTGGGTCATTGTCCTGTTGAAAAACAAATGATATTCCCACTTAGCCCAAACCAGATGGGATGGCGTATCGCTGCAGAATGCTGTGGTAGCCATGCTGGTTAAGTGTGCATTGAATTCTAAATAAATCACAGACAGTGTCACCAGCAAAGCACCCCCACACCATAACACCTCCTCCTCCATGCTTTACGGTGGGAAATACACATGCAGAGATAATCCGTTCACCCACACCGTGTCTCACAAAGACACGGAGGTTTGAATTAAAAATCTACAATTTGGACTCCAAACCAAAGGACACATTTCCACCGGTCTAATGTCCATTGCTCGTGTTTCTTGGCCCAAGCAATTCTCTTTTTCTTATTGGTGTCCTTTAGTAGTGGTTTCTTTGCAGCAATTCGACCATGAAGGCCTGATTATTGTGTGGGGGTGCTTTCCCCTCTGAACAGTTGATGTTGTGATGTGTCTGTGACTTGAACTCTGTAAAGCATTTATTTGGGCTGCAATTTCTGAGGCTGGTAACTTTAATGAACTTATCCTCTGCAGCAGAGGTAAGTCTGGGTCTTCCATTCCTGTGGCGGTCCTCATGAGAGCCAGTTTCATCATAGCGCTTGATGGTTTTTGCGACTGCACTTGAAGAAACTTTCAAAGTTCTTGAAATGTTCCGTATTGTCTTAAAGTAATGATGGACTGTCGTTTCTCTTCGCTTATTTGAGCTGTTCTTGCCATAATATGGACTTGGTCTTTTACCAAACAGGGCTATCTTCTGTATACCCCCATACCTTGTCACAAGACAACTGATTTGCTCAAACACATTAAGAAGGAAATAAGTTAAAATAAAATTAACTTTTAAGAAGGCACACCTGTGAAATGCATTCCAGGTGACTACCTCATAAAGCTGGTTGAGAGAATGCCAAGAGCGTGCAAAGCTGTCATCAAGGCAAAGGGTGGCTATTTGAAGAATCTCAAATATAAAATATATTTTGATGTGTTTAACACTTTTTTGGTTACTACATGATTCCATATGTGTTATTTCAAAGTTTTGATGTCTTCACTATTATTCTACAAGGTAAAAACATGTACAAATAAAGAAAAACCCTTGAATGAGTAGGGGTGTCGAAAGTTTTGACTGGTAGTTTATATGTAAATATTCCAGTAAATCTAAAAGCCTCAGTCTTCTGCCAGTTGGTCCCATGCCACGAGAGAGGGCTGAGAGAGAAAACCTGAACTGCATTTATAGAAATCAGACAGCCTTCAGCAGGGACTGGGGAGAGATTCTTGGCCAGCGGCCAACCTTTTCCTCCCCTGATGAACTTTTCACACTGCGCTCATGTGTTCATGGCGACCTTCTCACATGAAAGTGGGTGTGGGTAAACCGTTAATATTTCAGCTCTCTGAGAGTCTGCATGTTCAATTTTGAAAGACCAACACAAACACACGTTCCAAATTTAGGGAGGGACCATGCTAACTTTCAATTGGGATCCATGCTGTTGTTGTACTCAGCTGTTGGAACAGAATGTTCCATGCAGGGAATTGCCATGAATGCGTAGCATACGTTATATAATCTTAAATCAGTTACAGACCAGAGCCCCAAAAAGCTTTTGGGTCTTTCTTTGTTATTAAAGTTTGGGAAAAGTTCACCTGAACATCTGTAATTACAGTTGAAGTCGGAAGACTACAAACACTTAGGTTGGAGTCATTAAAACTCGTTTTTTCAACCACTCCACAAATGTCTTGTTAACAAACTATCGTTTTGGCAAGTTGGATAGGACATCTACTTTGTGCATGACACAAGTAATTTTTCCAACAATTGTTTACAGACAGATTATCTCACTTATAATTCACTGTATCACAATTCCAGTGGGTCAGAAGTTTACATACATTAAGTTGACTGTGCCTTTAAACAGCTTGGACAATTCCAGAAAATGATGTCATGGCTTTAGAAGCTTCTGATAGGCTAATTGACATCATTTGAGTCAATTGGAGGTGTACCTGTGGATGTATTTCAAGGCCTACCTTCAAACTCAGTGCCTCTTTGCTTGACATCATGGGACAATCAAAAGAAATCAGCCAAGACCTCAGAAGAAAATTGTAGACCTCCACAAGTCTGGTTCATCCTTGGGAGCAATTTCCAAACGCCTGAAGGTACCACGTTCATCTGTACAAACAATAGTACGCAAGTATAAACACCATGGGACCACGCAGCCGTCATACCTCTCAGGAAGGAGACGCGTTCTGTCTCCTAGAGATGAACGTACTTTGGTGCGAAAAGTGCAAATCAATCCCAGAACAACAGCAAAGGACCTTGTGAAGATGCTGGAGGAAACAGGTACAAAACTATCTATATCCACAGTAAAACGAGTCCTATATCGACATAACCTGAAAGGCCGCTCAGCAAGGAAGAAGCCACTGCTCCAAAACCGCCATAAAAAAGACAGACTACGGTTTGCAACTCCACATGGGGATAAAGATCGTACTTTTTGGAGAAATGTCCTCTGGTCTGATGAAACAAAAATATAACTGTTTGGCCATAATGACCATCGTTATGTTTGGAGGAAAAAGGGGAACGCTTGCAAGCCGAAGAACACCATCCCAACCGTGAAGCATCATGCTGTGGGGGTGCATTGCTGCAGTAGGGACTGATGCACTTCACAAAATAGATGGCATCATGAGGAAGGAAAATGATGTGGATATATTGAAGCAACATCTCAAGACATCAGTCTGGAAGTTAAAGCTTGGTCAATGACCCCAAGCATACTTCCAAAGTTGTGGCAAAATGGCTTAAGGACAACAAAGTCAAGGTATTAGAGTGGCGATCACAAAGCCCTGACCTCAATCCTATAGAACATTTGTGGGCAGAACTGAAAAAGCGTGTGCGAGCAAGTAGGCCTACAAACCTGACTCAGTTACACCAGCTCTGTCAGGAGGAATGGGCCAAAATTCACCCAACTTATTGTGGGAAGCTTGTGGAAGGCTACCCGAAACGTTTGACCCAAGTTAAACAATTTAAAGACAATGCTACCAAATACTAATTGAGTGTATGTAAACTTCTGACCCACTGGGAATGTGATGAAATAAATAAAAGCTGAAATATATCATTCTCTCTACTATTATTATAACATTTCACATTCTTAAAATAAAGTGGTGATCCTAACTGACCTAAGACAGGGAATTTTTACTAGGATGAAATGTCAGGAATTGTGAAAAACTGAGTTTAAATGTATTTGTCTAAGGTGTATGTAAACTTCCGACTTCAACTGTACATGCTGGATGAACTCTGAGAGCTAAGCACAATGCCTATCACCCATGCATATCCAAGGTGGAAATGCATTGTAAGTGGAGTACTCACTGCCAAGACTAGAGACAGATAGAACAGAACATGGCCATCTTTGATGATTTAGAGGCAGCAACACGCCCTTATAGTCCTCTCCAAGGACAAAATGTGATCTGAAATAGTTTCATTCTGTACAATAAAAAAAACTCTGGGAAAACAGACAGCATCATTTCTGGCATGCCATAGCATCAATATAACTGTCTCATAAGCAAAGCAATATAGTTTTCAGATATCCATTTCTCATTCCTTTAGATCATACATGATGTACACAGTCCTCAACATATTGGTCCATGAGTTTGTCCAATGTAGGACACTGTACATTGTGTATCATAGATGCAATACTCTTCTATTTCAGTCTATGCTATGAACAGTCCTCAACATATCTTCCCATCTGTTTGGCCCATAATGGTATCCAGATATGAGAGTAAATGTAGCCAGGTATAGTATGATGATGTAACATGATTGCTAAGGACACAGAGGGTGTGTGTGTGTGTATGTGTGTGTATGTGATCCACCAAGGTCTTATGGGAAATCCAATAAAATACCCATATTGATTTGAGGTGTATCCCAGATGGCTGCCTGCAATAGATTCCTCTGTAATTGTATAAAATGGATTAAATTACCTTCCGAACAGGTAGCCTGTTCAATGTTTGCTCTAATATAATCATGTTTTAGCACACACGCACACCACATACAAAGAACTCCACGATGGAGTGGAGACTGGCCCTACTGCTGTAACTACTACTGTATTACAAACTAACTATAACATACATTATACGTGTCACTGAGTAAAGCTGATAAAAGAATAAGAAATAATTCAAGGCTTTAATTTATTTCAGGCTGACTTGCTGCAGAAATTTAAATCAGTCAAGGTACAGTAATTGACTGAGGGGAATCATAAGATGTGGGATCAGCTTGTCAAGTCTGCCCTCTAGTGGTACATGAGCAGAACAACCGTCGCAATCAACTATATCGAGAGGAGGCACACTAAGGCTGAAAAGTAGGGTTGCAAAATTCCAGTAGCCTTCCCAAAATTGCCAGGTTTTCCAGAAATCCGTGTTGGAGTTTTCTGGATTTCCTGCTTATTCACTTCTGATTCCTGGAATTCTACAACCAGGATTTCTGGAAAACCTGGGAATTTTGGGAATGTTACCGGAATTTTGCAACCCTACTAAAAAGAAAACCAAAGTTGAACTCATGTGTTTTCATGTTTTCTTTGTGTGCATAAAATGCAATCTGTTACAAGGTGAATGAGATTGCACTTTAAAAAAAGGTAACAGCTTGAGAGATTTGAGTATTGAAAGAAAATATAATGTAAGATGTCAATTACCACACCCAGACATTTCAGAGGAGGGTTAGTAGTACTTACATTGTAGTGTTTTTCAGTATTTTGAATAATATTATTATCAAGACCATCCATGTCCATAGCAGGCGACTGTTCTTCAGTCTGAAATGGAATGTACAGCTAACATGCAATACAGCAGAATGCAACTACAATACAAGCATGACATGCAGTTATTTCAGTTATTTGACAGATGATAGCAGTACTCCTACAGCACTAGGGTTAAAAAGCCCTTTCCACTGGGATAGTAAAAACTATAAGACTGATTATTTTCATGGAAAGCCATCATATGTTGAGCTCAAGAATAACAGTAGCTATTTAAGTAGCAGATTTTATAAGTATCTAATTATTCCACTCAAACAGAAGAAATATGCTTCCTTTTCCTGCATTTCAACATACAGTAGTAGTAAGTCAACAGTATAAAGTCAGCTTGACCTGCAGACACACACTCTCTTAATGAGTAGCCTATGCACAGTGACTAGTAGTATTTTCTAGACTGTATTTTGGTGCTAAGTTAGCCAAGCCAATGGGCTAGTGTCACTCTGTTGGAACATAAGTGAACTGTGTCTTGTCTTACCTTTGATTTCCTTCTGTTGAACTTAAAGAATCCCAGCAGGCCTTTCTTCTCGACCCCACCGACACTTGAGGTGTGGGAACGGAAGAATTCTAACAATGAATGGACAGACAATAGGTTTCAGTTCACTCCTAAATGAAAGGGTTGGCTCACTGAGCTAAAAATATAGGTTTTCATTCATGCAGTTAATTCATTGACCAATGGGATTAAATAAACCACAGCTAACAGCTAGAACTATACTACAACACTACATTATGCAAGTCATGTCAGTTATCAAAGGTTTAACCCATGCATACAACAAAAAGTATTCTCCCTAAACAACACACACACTCAAGCTTCTATCTACAAGCAGGAAGTTTCAACAGTAGATGGCACTACAACTAAACTTTTCCAATATGACAGTGCATCTATTCTTCAACCTCTGAAAATAAATCTAACAAACAGTCATACCACACTGTAAGCCAGAAGGAAAGGGAAATAACATTGACTGTATCTTATATTTGATCTAAGATATGTAAAACAAACAAGCGTGTCCCATAAGAGGAAAATGAATGGCAAAGCAGGGTTAATGTGACTGTACAAGTGACTGCTAAGCTTCGGGTTGTCACTACAGTATGGTGGACGGGAACACTAAGTAGCATACAGACAGTAATACCTGAGTAATTCAGAGCAGGTGCAGAAGCCATTTTAGGTTGACGAACTGGAAACAATCACAGGAACATTAAGAGCCCTTGTTGCAATGCAGACCATCCTTAACTATACTAGATACTTTCTTTATCAAAACTGCAGCATGTCCCATGTCATTGGCTACCCAATCCCCCACCCCACCCACCCCTGCCTAGAGAAAAGGGGGAAACAGTGAAACTACCAACAACACTGACTATGGTATTTGACAACTGCCTCTAGTTTAACTCAAGCATCACTACATCTCACTAGGATTGTAGCTAGTGTTCTAATGACTAACCGTCTATATTGCCTCTCTAAGGGCAGAGTCATATAGGGCAGAGTACACACCCTGGAAGGCATGTGCTTATCAAAGCTCATTTCAACAAATATGTAAACACAAGCTCACTTTCTATTTATTCTGCAGCGCCACCCTGATAAAATGAACTAGCCCAGACTGAATTACACCCCATGTAAACATTACAGGCACAGATGCGGCAGGTAGCTTAGTGGGTAAGAGCGTTGTGCCAGTAACCGAAAGGTCGCTGGTTCTAATCCCCGAGCCGACTAGGTGAAAAATCTGTCGATGTGCCCTTAAGCAAGGCACTTAACCCTAATTGCTCATGTAAGTCGCTCTGGATAAGAGCGTCTGCTAAATGACTAAAATGTAAATGTAATGTAGCTAGCTGCAGTAAGAAAGTCATTCATTTTACTTTGATTCAAAACAATCTCACGTGTGGTGTGAGTGCTGATTATAATTTAGTTACAATCATGGTGTAAAAGTGTGACGGAAAACAATGGAGGGAGCTCAAATCAAATATACGATGAAACAGGTTGAGAAGAATAAGAGGAACAGTAACAGTTTGTTAACAGAGATAGGTCGGTACAGTTAGCCTGGTCTCAGATCTGTTTGTGCTACAATATCAACTCCTTAACATTCCAAACTTGATTTGATCTGGGACCAGGCTAACATACTGTAGGTTTCACGTGAGGAGGTGGAGGTGGAGTAGCCTGGTCCCAGATCTGTTTGTGCTGTCTTGTTAACTCCTATAATCATTGTCATACCACTGACCATAGGATGACCATATGAGTTGGCAAGAAATGTGTCACCATTCTATAGGAAGAGGTGGAGGGAGATGGGGGTATAAGGTGGTTTATTTACCAAGAGTCTGGTCCAGTACGTAGAGCTCTCTAATGCCTAGCTCGCTCAGAGACTTGTCCAGCTCCAGCTCGTGGTTGCTGACATTGTCCTTCAGCAGCAGGACGTGGGCCGGGTCAAACTCACACTTCTCACAGATGGCTGGGACCAGGCTCTCCAGGGGCGCCAGGGGACTCACCCTCACCACCGCCTTCTGGCTCCTGTGGTAGTTCACCACCAGACGCACCGTTTTCTTTACAGGGAGAGGAGGAAAGACAGAGTGACTTTCGTGCCAATGGATGGATACAGTATTAGAGAACCTGCTAGGTTCAAATAGTATTTGTTTGACCTTGAGCTTGCTTGCAATCATGCTGATCTGGCACTTCAGGCAGACTCAATCAAACGCTCAAAGTATTTTAAATAAACATACAATTTGAACCCAGGTCTAAGTTCAGTAATTAAATGGGACTTGAAAGTAAAGATCTCAGCAGTACACATCCAATGGGAAAAACTAGGGTGGAAAATATTGAGAGAGAGAGAGAGCGAGAGAGAAAGAGCAAAACAGAGAGAGAAAAGAAAGTGGGTGTCAGACTTGTGGGAAAAACCATGATTAACTAAAAACTTCACTCCACCTCACTTAAAAGAGGTTATGCTTTACTTTCAGCTTTTCCCTTAGAACGTAGATATTTGTTGACAGGCCTGGGGGAGGAGGGGGGGTGAGACTGGGGGTCATTCAAGACTAGCACACTGAGGAAACTGAGGCTCGGAGCCAAGTCAAGGCCTGACAGAGAGGGCCTGTGTGTGGGCAGCCAATGCCCGGTCAGTCCCAGGGTGTTTGGTGTACCCATAGAGAGGGTCCATAACAACAGTGCCAGCAGCACTAAGAGGTTTGAAGTGGTTGTTATGAAGAACACAGTCTGCATCCCAAATGGCACAGTTTGCATCCCAAATGGCACACTATTCCCTATATAGTGCACTACTTTTGACAAGGTCCCATAGGGCTCTGGTCAAAAGTATTGCACTATATTGTAAGTAGGATGCCATTTGGGACACAGCCACAAAGATACCAGTACCACTCTGTTCTGCTACTGTTATCACGGAGGCCATGACGGTCACACATCAGTACACGATGTACAGGCTTCAAGACTCCCCTTCTGAAAACATAATGTCAACTACTTACCAATCAAGGGTGTGTAACAATCACAAGCACAACTGTTTTTGTGTGTGGCTCTTTGCTAATACTTACTGAGGCAACTTATAAAAAATAAGCAAAGCATATTTTTAGGCAACAACTTATACAGTATTGTACATGCTTATTACAAGTCATAAAATGCATTACAACCACATCATAATGCATTATACCGGTTCACTTTAAGTAAAGTGTTACCCACAACTTCGATGAATCAGAGTGAAACAGTGTCAGACTACAGCCATCAGCCAAAGGGAGGTCAAAGGGAGATAGGGGAGCAGGGCCACCAGGGCCAGTCAGGCCTGAGAGTAGAGTAGAAATAATGCATGGTAACTAAAGGTAAGGCACTCATGAAAAATTCATATCTAGGTAGGTAGGAGGAGAGCAGGAGACACTGGAGACAGAGAGAGAAGACACTCAATCAGCCACCGATAGCCGGTAATAATCCCACTGGTTTAGAGACTGGCTCTACAACACCTGCTGCCTACCTTAGCATGAGCCCTTTTGGGTTTTTGTGGCCTTTCCTGCTGCAACGATTTAGTGTCAAAAGGTAAAGAAGGGCGATCGCACGGTTACATAGAGAATCATATATCACATTTCCCAGGTGACAAAGGTTAGGTTCAATGCATGCAAAAAAAACGTCTTATTCATCATATCTCAAAAACACTCAACGATACCCGTCCCGTGCACTACAACAACAGCAAAAGGCCCAGACCAGAACAATAACTTCATGAAGTGCAACATACATGTGCATTCATGGAAGACTAAACAGAGGATAACTATTAATCCTCAAGTTACAATAAGCACAGCTAATTGCTTATTCACAATCACAATGCAGCTACATATCCTCAATCAGTACGACAGTATCAAACAAACACACACACTGAGATCTCTAGATCAGGATCACTAGGCACTCACCTCTGGCACTTTAGGCAGAGGTTTCCGCACCACCTTCTCCTGCAACACTTTCTCCCTGATGCTGATGGCAACAACGTCCAGGGACCCCAGCAGGCTGTTGGGCTTGAAGGCTAGGGGAAGGCCCTTGCTGGACAGCAACTCCAGGGTGTGATAGGCTGGGTTCAGGTGGTATTGGCTGCACAGATCCACCAACAGGTCCATGAGCGCCTTGCTGCACAGAGAGAGGAGAAAGCAGCACAGGAAGCCAGGCTGAGTCACAGACAGGAAGCCAGGTAGAGGTAGAGTCACAGGCTCGTCAGAGCAGAGCGGAGCGGGACAGAGTAGACCTAGGTATGTCCCAAATGGTACCCTATTCCCTAGATAGCGCACTTCTTTGACCAGGGACCACTACTTTTGACAGGACCACTATAGGCTCTGGTCAAAAGTAATGCACTATATAGGGAATAGGGTGTTGTTTGGGACGTGACCTGACTGATAGATAGGGTTACCTCCTTTAGCGCCAATAGGAATACCTTTAATTACACTGGGTGATGCACAGGCAGACACTCATGCCGCTCAGCTTACAGCATTAGATAAGCCTGCAAATTGGTACATAAAAGCCTGATTTAATGATCCGAACAGTGAAATGTTAGAAAGTTAAATGGATTGCAGATAGGAAATCTAGCCTTAGTCAATTGACAATAAATTACCTGTCTGGTCTACTTATAATAATTTATATGTATGTAGGGATGGAAATGAAGCTAGCCTGAGGCTAGTACTTTGCAGATAGAGCTAGTAGAAAATGTGCCAAACTAGCCTGTCAGGCAACTGAAATGTTGTATTTTCAAATATCGCATGGCTAGAAGAATGTCACCTGGGCTAGTAGAAATTGCAGTCTACTACCCTGGCTGGCCAGTGCCCTAAATCCTTCATTTGAGATGGTAGAATGTCTTAATAAATCCTGATACAATGTTCTGTTTTTGAGTGTCATATAAAGTCCCATGTCATGTAATACAGAACATCAACTGACGAGGTGTCAAAGGGTAACCCAAGGATGCTTTCTACTGCCTGCTGGGAGAAGACAGTATATATGACAAAACTGCTAAAGGTCTGCTCAATAGTCTGAACAACCAACACGTAATGACCAGAGGAAAGTTTGCTCATCACAAGTCTTACAACTGCATCATAATGCATTATACATTAGCTGTAGGATGGAAGAGTTTCATTAGAAAATAACAATATGTTAACTTTCTTCTTAGAATAACATATCTAGCTATCAAATGAGGCTTTGACAAGACATTGGAAATACAACACATTGATCTGTACTTCACTATCACTTTCCTATCATAATGAAAACAGCAGGTACATTTTTATTATAGTGTGACAATGTCTGCCAAACCCTTCCACACCATAATGGAGAGGGTGTTGTCTGACTGCTTCCTGCACACATGAATCAGGTGATTACAAGACATTTATGACACCTGGATGAAACTCCCTTGGGCTTTATCATGCACTGAGACTGCAAAACTAATTTCCTATAAATCAAATTACGGTCACACTTAATTTGGATAGTCCAGATTTTTCATCTGTAGATGCCCTACAGATGGTCATACTATCAACAAACTACCTGTTGATAAGCAACTGTATGCTAAGGTTACGGTTAGGGTCAGGTTTAGAATAAGGGTTAAGGTTAGGGAGGGTTAGGTTTAGAATAAGGGTTAAGGTTAGGGAGGGTCAGGTTTAGAATAAGGGTTAAGGTTAGGGTAATGGTAAGGGTTAAGTTCTGGGTTAAGATAAGGTTTAAGGTTAGGGCTAGAGATGTGATTTGTGCTCAGTAACGTGTGAATCTATACTGAACAAAAATATAAATGCAACATGAAACAATTTCAAAGATTTTACTGAGTTTCAGTTCATATAAGGAAATGGATGTGGATCAGAAAACCAGTCAGTATCTGGTGTGACCACCATTTGCCTCATGCAGCGCGACACATCTCCTTCGCATAGAGTTGATCAGGCTGTTGATTGTGACCTGTGGAATGTTGTCCCACTCCTCTTCAATGGCTGTGCGAAGTTGCTGGATATTTTAATGGGAACTGGAACACGCTGTCCTACACCTCGATCCAGAGCATCCCAAACAATGGGTGACATGTCTGGTGAGGCCATGAAAGAACTGGGACATTTTCAGCTTCCAGGAATTGTGTACAGATTCTTGCGACATGGGGCCGTGCATTATCATGCTGAAAAATTAGGTGATGGCGGCGGATGAATGGCATGACAATGTGCCTCAGGATCTCGTCACGGTATCTCTGTGCATTCAAATTGCCATCGATAAAATGCAATTGTGTTCGTTGTCCGTAGCTTATGCCTGCCCATACCATAACCCCACCGCCACCATGGGGCACTCTGTTCACAACGTTGACATATGAAAACCGCTCGCCCACACGACGTCATACACGCTGTCTGCCATCTGCCTGGTATAGTTGAAACCGGGATTCATCCGTGAAGAGCACACTTCTCCAGCGTGCCAGTGGCCATCGAAAGTGAGCATTTGCCCAGTGAAGTCGGTTACGACGCCGAACTGCAGTCAGGTCAAGACCCTGGTGAGGACGACGAGCACGCAGATGAGCTTCCCTGATACGGTTTCTTACAGTTTGTGCAGAAATTCTGTGGAGGTCCTGGACTGGCGTGGTTACATGTGGTCTGCGGTTGTGAGGCCGGTTGGACGTACTGCCAAATTCTCTAAAACGACATGGAGGCGGCTTATGGTAGAGAAAATAACATTACATTCTCTGGCAACAGCTCTGATGGACATTCCTGCAGTCAGTATGCCAATTGCATGGTCCCTCAAAACTTGAGACATCTGTGGCATTGTGTTGTGTGACAAAACTGCACATTTTAGAGTGGCCTTTTATTTTCCCCAGCATCAGCTTCTTCATTTGCCACACCTGTCAGGTGGATGGATTATCTTGGCAAAGGAGAAATGCTCACTAACAGGGATGTAAACAAATTTGTGTACCAAATTTGACAGAAATACACTTTATTTTCGTATTAAAAATGTCTCTGATCTTTTATTTCAGCTCATGAAACCAACACTTTACATTTTTATATTTTTGTTTAGTATAGCTAGTTAGTTGAAATGTTACTGATAGTCTAAAGATGGACTATCCAAATGAAGTGTTACCCAAATTACTTGGCAAAGAGCATCACTCAAGTGAGAGAGATGACGACCACTGTCCGAGCCTGATCCCAAATCTGTCCCAGATCTGTTTTTGCTGTCCAGAGCAGTTGGCAAGACTTCACAGACAGATCTGGGACCACTGTCCTATATTGGTTCACTAAAAATACTGTTAGAAGCTCTCCACCGTGAGAGACGCGTTGTCTTCACATGCCACTCATTAACAGTATTAACAGAGGCCCTTGTCTTGTTTTCTGCATGAGGGGTTGGAGTCCTGGATGGCCTGGTCTGATTCACTCACTGCTCCAGCAGAAAGAGAGAGAGACACTCATTAAGGCCAGAGAGGTGCTGGCAGGTCAGCTTCTCACAACAAGTGGACACACGCACACACAAATTCACAGACGCACTGACGCACCGACGCGCACACACACACACACACACACACACACACACACACACATAACAGTCTGTGAATTGAGGGTCGAAAGGGGTCATGTGTACGTGTGCATATGCATATGTGACGTGTGTGTGCGTGTGTTGCCTCTCACCTGCCGTCCACTGTGCTGCTGGTCTGATAGCCTTGAGGCAGAGTGATGTGGAGGTCTACGCTGGTCCTCATCATGTTCTCCTTGGTGTCCATCACCATGCTGCCCATACTGCCCTGAGCTGAGCCTCCCCCGTCTGGCACGGCGTTACGGAAGATTCTCCTGGGGGCGGGCTCGGGGGCCGGGGGCGGAGGGGGGGCTCGGGACTTCATCCTCTTCCTGAGGGACAGACAGAGGTTAGGGATAGGCATAAGGTTAGGGGTATGGCTAAGTTTTGGCTTGATAGTGGCAACCTAGAGAAATTAATTATGTTGTTTTGTTTCCGCCCAGAAAAGGCAGTCAGGTCGTCATCGTGATTCAAAGAGGGGGGGAATAGAATAGACAAGATTTTGCACTACTTTGCTGTTTTGCGCTGTGATTTCTGGCTGGGATAGGTGACAACAAACATAACAGAGGCAACTTGAATGGCAATGACTTTCTGTCTTTCAGAGAGATTAAATAAGCGAGTCTGTCTCCAGATAGGCAAAGGTTGTTTATTGGTTGTCAGGGTCACAGTGGTTCGTGTTGATGTGATGTTCCATTCAAATCTGACACCAAGGACTTTCCTTATCATGATTTGTTCATTATTATAAAAACTTAATGTGGTTGGTTATCTTGTTTTATAAATATTTTTAAAAGGGGAGGTGCCTTACAAGCCTCTCTGGGATTTTTACCCCCCCTGTACATGCTCTTTTCATTTGCCATTTAAACTTTCATCATATTGTTTTGTATTTTCTTGTGTGCAAATATTTTTTTCAAAATTAAAAATCTAAATCTTTATACATATTCTTTATACAGAATAGAGATGATGTAACCATCTAAACACACAAGGATAAAGATAACCAGCATGCATTGCAATTCATCCAAACTCATGTCTGTCGCATTACAATGTTTTTCTATTGTCTGTCATTATGTAATTCTTCATGCTTCAATATATGAATGAATAAATAGGCATAAAATAACTTTTCAACTCTCTTTTTTGAACGCAGACGGAAGCTCTACACTGCACCGAAATACATGGCGCTAACTGCACTGATGGCAGGACTTTGAGAGAAGATTATGTAAATCATTAGTGGTCCTAACTTTCACTACACCTGACTCTGTATGTATTTGACACGTGTCAGAGGAACAAATTGTAGCTTTGTCTCAGCATACACCATTATCTTGACTATAATATACAGTTTACAATGATTAATGCCTTTTCCCTTCTAGGTATGTTCAATAGCTACACACTTTCTCCCCACTGAACAAACAACAGTATGAGATAAATCTGCGCCACTCACGTCAAGTTGGTCCTTGGGTTTTTGATGAAGCGTTCTGTATATTAATCCGTGTTAATGTTTATAAATCCTTCCCAAGGACTGGGGCTACAGGGAAAAGGTATCTTCTAGGAGCCTTGAAGACACCTTGTTCTGTGAAGGTGGGAGTAGGCATGCACGTGAACATTCAACATACCAAAGTGCTTGGACTCTAACCTCACCTAAGTTAATTATTGATAACTAAGTCCGGCATCCATCCACCACCACAGAGCAATTGAACCATTGAACCACAATTGTTCAAAACAAAACACTACAGAGAGGGCGATTAAATGAAAATAACTTCATGATCAAAACCAGTGTACTGTAGTATACCACTATGAATGGGTCAGAGAGACACTGCACTGTAGCTGTAGCTACAGTAGCTGTGTGTTTGATATTGGGACAACAGATCGTACACCTCCGCTAGAGACTGAGATCTTAGTGTGCCCTTGTCTCCAGCACAGGACCCATTGAGTCAGCCAGTACACACATACACACACACACACACACACACACACACACACACACACAAAGAGCCTTTTGGGGCAGAGAGAGAGTCTCCCAAAGAGAGAAGGAAACTCCATTACTGAGCTGGGCAGTAAGTGCAGCTTCCACAGTGACTGGGTTACAAATGAACCACTCAGTCTGCTATCTCTACTTCATTGGCCAGTTGTGAACGGAATCAACCGAAGATATTCTTTTTTAATTGAACACACAATCCAATGGAAACACATACAAGATTTTGTTGAACGACTGTGAGAAGGTCACTTCTGGTGACTTTTTTTTAAAGGACATTCTATTCCAAAATGCATGAAAATGTCATTATGTTCTCCTCCTTTGAAAGTAATCTGTAAATCGAGGACAGTTTCATTTTATCTCGAGCTCAGTGACATCACCAGCCAATTCTATATTAACCCCCCAAATAATTTAGCTAGCGTAACGTTACTGTATTTTAGCTAACAATTATAATAGGGTTGGCTACACTTCCAGGATTACAAGCTAGCTAGCTAGTTACCTTGGAGGTTTCTTGGGCGATATGATGAGAATCTGAGGAAGATTTAGAACTTGTTCTAACTTCCCACTGGGCACAGACGTCAATTCAGCGTCTATTCCACGATGGTTCAACGTCATTTTATTTAAATGATGTGGAAACAACGTTGATTCAACCAGTGTGTGCCCAGTGGGTTGTCACTCTGATCTTAAAAGCGCGTCTCGGCAAAATAAAACAAATACTAATAATAATCAAATAAAGGTAAAAAATGTTTTTGGGGGCCTCCCGAGTGGCGCAGCGGTCTAAGGCACTGCATCGCAGTGCTAGAGTCATTACTACAGACCTGGGTTCATCCCAGGCTGTGCCACAACCAGCCGTGGCCGGGAGTCCCATAGGACGGCGCACAATTGGCCCAGCGTCGTCCGGGTTAGGGGAGGGTTTGGCCGGGGGGGCTTTACTTGGCTCATCGCGCCCTAGCGACTCCTTGTGGCGGGCCGGGTGCCTGCATGCTGACCCCGGTCGCCAGTTGAATGGTGTTTCCTCCGACACATTGGTGCGGCTGGCTGGCGGTTTAGATTTTTAAAAATTAAATTCAGTCTGGTATGAGAACAGTAGCAAAAGTAGGGTGTCTGCGGAAAGCTGAGTATCTTGGCTATTGATCGGTGCCTTCAAATCTTCGGTGTGACTTACTACCATATAAGGCATATGTATTTATTAAGGCAGGCCGAGCCGATGACCTCATTTCAAGATGGCTGCTACCAACATTCCGATTAGCATTGTGAAGCATAAACTAAATAAACACGGAATTCGTTGATACACACCGAAAGCCAGGACTCCACAAATCATGAGGATATCTTATTTGTCTGCATGTGACCTACCGTTATTGATCACCAGCACCGAGAGTCAAAATGTTTATTTTAGACAATGTTTTCACCATACAGCAAACATCTTACAAGGTAAGCTCAATTTGGTCTGTGTTTGAGCTATACAGTGCTTTGCAAAAGTATTCATCCCCGTTGGCCTTTTTCCTATTTTGTTGCATTACAACCTGTAATTTAAATGGATTTTTATTTGGATTTCATGTAATGGACATACACAAAATAGTCCAAATTGGTGAAGTGAAACGAAAATAATTACTTGTTTCAAAAAATTCTAAAAAAAAATTACGGAAAAGTGGTGGTTGCATATGTATTCACCCTCTTTGCTATGAAGCCCCTAAATAAGATCTGGTGCAACCAATTACCTTCAGAAGTCACATAATTAGTTCAATAAAGTCCACCTATGGCACCGCAACAAACCTGCCAAGAGAGGGCTGCCCACCGAAACTCACGGACCAGAGAGGAAACAAAGAGACCAAAGATAACCCTGAAGGAGCTGCAAAGCTCCACAGCAGCGATTGGAGTATCTGTCCATAGGTCCACTTTAAGCCATACACTCCACAGAGCTGGGCTTTACGGAAGAGTGGCCATTGCAAACACGTTTGGTGTTCGCCAAAAGCCATGTGGGAGACTCCCCAAACATATGGAAGAAGGTACTCTGGTCAGATGAAACTAAAATTGAGCTTTTATGGCCATCAAGGAAAACGCTATGTCTGGCGCAAACCCAACACCTCTCATCACCCCGAGTACACCATCCCCACAGGGAAGCATGGTGGTGGCAGCATCATGCTGTGGGGATGTTTTTCATCGGCAGGGACTGGGAAACTGGTCAGAATTGAAGGAATGATGGATGGCGCTAAATACAGGGAAATTCTTGAGGGAAATCTGTTTCAGTCTTCCAGAGATTTGAGACTGGGACGGAGGTTCACCTTCCAGCAGGACAATGACCCTAAGCATACTGCTAAAGCAACACTTGAGTGGTTTAAGGGGAAACATTTAAATGTCTTGGAATGGCCTAGTCAAAGCCCAGACCTCAATCCAATTGAGAATCTGTGGTATGACTTACAGATTGCTGTACACCAGCGGAACCCATCCAACTTGAAGGAGCTGGAGCAGTTTTGCCTTGAAGAATGGGCAAAAATCCCAGTGGCTAGATGTGCCAAGCTTATAGAGACATACCCCAAGAGACTTGCAGCTGTAATTGCTGCAAAAGGTGGCTCTACAAAGTATTGACTTTGGGGGGGGGGGTGAATAGTTATGCACACTCAAGTTTTCAGTTTTTTTAGTCTTATTTCTTGTTTGTTTCACAATAAAAAATATTTTGCATCTTCAAAGTGGTAGGCTTGTTGTGTAAATCAAATGATACAAACCCCCAAAAAATATATTTTAATTCCAGGTTGTAAGGCTACAAAATAGGAAAAATGCCAAGGGGGTGAATACTTTCGCAAGCCACTGTAGCTACATAGGAGGTATCAAATGAATCCTTAGGTTGGTAGGAACAAATCTAGCATATTGCCAATGTTATCTGATGATGTATGACTTAATGGCAACATCGAATGTCCGCCGAGTGACTACGTTGAAAAAACACTTGGATATCCCCTGTATGTACCCCGACACCACCACAATGTTTGAGAGAGGTTGGTGTTATAGAAATTGTGTTTTTATAGTGAACAATAACTTTTAGGCACATCCATTGTGCAAAAACCACATTCGGACACTTTGGAGAGGTTGAAAGGACACTTGAATGTATCCTGGATACCCCATAACACCACCACAATGTTTGAGTGAGGTTGATATGGTAGAAATTGTGTTTTTATACTGAACAAATAGCATTTAGGGATTGCAAATATGTAATAGCACTGGAATTATCTGATTTTCAGACATATGCCACTTTGGAGAGGTTTAGGGACACTTGGAAATGTCCCATGACCACGTCTGACACCACTTACTAAAACATCTGCCCATTTCTAGTTGTTAGGTCTATCAATCCCTTTTTTTCTGATATTGTTCATATGTTGTGGAAGCCATCTGATGTGTTTCAAGCTCTAGTCATCAATAATTAACTTATAGCTAGTCAATGAAAGATGACTTTCAAAATAAAGAAACTGTTATTTTGTGTGTGCTTGATTTTGTGTATTCTGAACTATGTAACTCCTATCTATCTTCTGATCATTTCCCCATAATCTCCCAGATGTCTTCTTTCCAAATATACCATGTTTTTGCATGTCAGAATCATGTAATTACACACGAAGAGAGTTACTTTTGGGTATGTCTATTTAGGCGGAAATCTACATTTTGCCATTAAATTTAAGAGGTTTTAAGGAGCGCGGTTAGGCGGGTCATGTTTCAGAAGACGCATGACTCCGCCTTCGCCTCTCCCGAGCCCGTTGGGGAGTTGCAGCGGTGAGACAAGATCGAAATTGGGGAGAAAATACAAAATACAAATTATATATATATATATATATATATATGTGTGTGTGTTTTTGGAGTAGTGGCAACGATTTAGTAAATACAGTGCCTTCAGAAAGTATTCACACCCCTTTAGTTTTTCCACATTTTGTTGTGTTATAGCCCGGATTTTAAATTGATTAAATTGAGATCTTGTGTCTACACACAATACCCCATAAATGTCAAAGTGGAAGTTTGTTTGTAGAACAATTAATAAAAAAATGTACAGCTGAAATGTCTTGAGTCAATAAGTATTCAACCCCTTTGTTATGGCATGCCTAAATAAGTTCAGGAGTAAAAATGTGCTTAACAAATCGCATTATAAATGTTGCATGGACTCATTCCGTGTTCAATAATAGTGGTTCACATTATTTTTTAATGACTACCCAATCTCTGTACCCCACACATACAATTATCTGTAAGGTCCCTCAATCGAGTAGTGAATTTAAAGCACAGATTCAACCACAAAGACCCGGGAGGTTTTTCAATGCCTAGCAAAGAAGGGCACTGATTGGTAGAGGTGTAAAAAAGTTTAATATCAGTCACAACAAAGACACAGGCGTCTTTCCTAACTCAGTTGCCGGAGAGGAAGGAAACTTCTCAGGGATTTAACCATGAGGCCAGTGGTGATTTTAAATTAGTTAGAGTTTAATGGTTGTGATGTGAGAAAACTGAGGATGGATCAACTACATTGTAGTTACTCCACAATACTAACCTAAATGATAGAGTGAAAAGAAGGATGCCTGTAAAGAATAAAAAATGTAGCTCAATTGGTAGAGCATGGCGCTTGTAACACCAGGGTAGTGGGTTCGATCCCCGGGACCACCCATACGTAAAAATGTATGCACACATGACTGTAAGTCGCTTTGGATAAAAGCATCTGCTAAATGGCATATTATATTATTATATTATAAACATACATCTGGTTTGCAACAAGGCACTTAAGTATTGCTGCAAGAAGTGTGGCAAAGAAATTAACTTTTTGTCCTGAATACAAAGCCTAATGTTTGGTGCAAATCCAACACATCACTCTTCATATTTTCAAGCACGGTGGTGGCTGCATCATGTTATGGGTTTGTCATCGGCAAGGAGTAGCCCAAATCTACACTGGAGTTGCATACCACGAAGACATTATAATGTTCCTGAGTGATCCCGGTTACAGTTTTGACTTAAATCAGCTTGGAAATCTATAGAAAGACTTGAAAATGGCTGTTTAGCAATGATCAACAATCAATTTGAATACTTTTTTAAAGAATAAAAGGCAAATATTGTACAGTCCATGTGTGCAAAGCTCTTAAAGACTTACCCAAAAAGACTCACAGCTGTAATCATTGCAGGATTACATTGCAGTAGGGCTCGTCAGAGATAGTTACACTATGGTTACACTATGATATGGTCAACAACATCACCCCACAGTACAGGACAGGGGACTACAGTAAGGAGTAGCCAGTGACTAACTAACCAGCTAGGTGTTGAGAGGAGTGGCCTATTACTGCTATAAACCTAACCTAGCTGTTTAGGCCCAGTGGGGGGGTGTAAGCGTAACACAAGCCCCACAGCACAGGAACCGCAGTAGCAGTAGGGTTTCTATCTAACCAGTGAATAGGTACTACTTTTATAACCTGACCTAGCAGTTTGTTACCCTGGTGTTGTGTTAGACTGATTACGAGATTAGTCTCTGTGTGCATGGGGCTGTTCATATTCCATGGCCCAAATAAGATTCTGCTCCCCTATAGGCAACTATCCAGTTAGAAAAAGTCAACCCCTCTGTGCTCTTTCTGCCACAAGGCTCAAGTTCATATCAATAATGCTCTCTGTTGTAGTGGAGGAAACCCAAGAGGATTGGACAACAATAAAGGAAGCAGTGAGTCAGTGAGTGATACAACTCAAAAGCTAACAGAGAGAGAGAAGAACTGGCTAACTCTGCAAGGAAAGACTAATGAGCGATTGTACTGTATGAGGTTAATCAGTTATCCTGCCAAAATAGTTATGGAAATATAAATATTCCTTCCTTCCCTGGGTCTTATTAAAATAGTGGAATATGTTAGTAGAGTTTGGGACTGTAGTGTAGTATATTAGAAGCAGGGAAGCAGGAGCCAGTTTAGACCTGATGAAGAGAGACGTGCACAATGACGACCTGTCATTTTAGAAGTTGAAGGTAGGGGAAACACTAGCTCCATCCCAAATGGCACCCTAATCTTTATATGGTGCATCACTTTTGAGCAGAGCCCTATGGGCCCTGGTCAATCTAAAGTAGTGCACTATAAAGTGAATAGAGTGCATTTGGGACACAGACACTTTGGTGAGAGACACCTGTCATGGCCCGTTCTACGCAACACAATGGGATTAGACCCAAACAATGGGAGCACTATCCTTTAAAAGTAGGCACTGTGCATTTAGGCATACTAAGGAGCAATAAATAAAAAACTGTGACCTACTTCACTCCAACAGACATTTATTTTACTGACCCCAATTAGCATATGGAATACCTGCATATTATTAGTAACTACATACTATACTACATAGGAACTAGGATCCTATTGGAACATGAATAAACAAGTAAATATCAGGAAATAAAATACTTATTTGAATAATTATATAGTCCACCCATTGTGCCTATTTTCTGCTAAAGCAGCTTGATCTGGTTTTAGAAATCTTTGGCCATCTCATGTGGGATCTTTTAATACCACAACAGACTAGCTATTGATTAAGGACTGCGGAAGGAAAAATAATCTGCCTTAATTTGGAGGGTGTCCAAGTGCTGAGAGAGAGAGAGACTGTCAGCACACATCAAAGAGAGACTGTGGATTGCTACTAGTGTTCCCATAGACTTCACTTCTAGTAATTGAGCCAACGACTATCTACATGTATTTAAAAGTGCATCTTGGCAGAAATATATATTTACAAAAATACAATTGTCACTTGAGTTTCCCCCCTATTGAGCAGAGGACAGACCATGAATGCCCTCACCCTCAGCCACTCCACAGAGCAACAATGGTAGAATGATCTCTGGGAGCCATGGTGTTCTCATAGCAACCTATATTTACACCACAAGGAGAGAGAGACTTGCTCTCTATTTGGTCGCAGCTGTGTATTTACGACAGATAGATAGAAGTACGCTGCAAAAAGTGAAGGACCCACATGCATCTAGGGGACATTTGAGCTCCACAGAGGCATTGTTTGCAGTTGCTAAGAGCATTCAGCTTATTCAGCATATGCCCCCACTCTCAAATTACAAACCACTCGACGGGTAGACTAAAGCCCACCCTGTTTTATTGCTGAGATGGCAAGGTTTTCATTGGCTTTCTGATGATAACCCCCTGGCCTGTGCTCTCTGAAGTGTCCATTTAAAACTGTCTTTGGCTCTACTACAACACAGTACATAGTTCTCTGAGCACAGTAACACGGAAAACACCAACAGGTAGCCTATAGTCAAATCAGTGTAATCAAATAATGTACCAAGAAACAGATTATGAAGGTTGCGTTGGTTTTTAAATGAAAACATCATATATTTGCCTTGTGGTTTTCGTTATGTTTAGGTTTTGGTTTGTGGTGTCTCTGAAGTTTATTTGGGTGTATTATTTTTGTTCGTATAGATTTAAAATGTTTACCCTTTTAGATAATGATAGCGGGAAAGTCAAAATGGAGTGTAACAGGGTTTATTCCGTTCCAGTCCAGAGTACTCCAACATCAGACACTCCTCGCCCCGCCCCCCCCATGGCCTCTTCCCAAATGCCACGCTCTAGCATTACACACCCACACATGCCACACCATGCTCAGAATACTCCAACTCTGCTAGCCTCGGACCATTCCAAAGCTGCTGGTTCTGGGAGGGACAGGACTGTACTGACTGTAACCACATCTCTGGGGGAACAAGTGAACACAGCTCCTCTGGCTCGAACATAGGTGCCTTCTGGGATCAATTACTCATTAGCAGCAAGAGAGAGATAAATGAATAAGAGAAGAGCATCTCTGGGCTGGCCTTCTCTCTGACACCCACCTAAGAGTATGCAGAGGCACCACTTGTCTTACTGTAACAAACTAGACACCACCCACCTTCCCTTCACAGTATTCAGAGACATACATGTAAGCTAGGTACCTAGGCCTGGTCATCTGCTCCTGGCTGGTTGGTGACTCAGGGCTGCCATGTCTAAGTTTGACTGGTGGTGAGACATCGCATAAGTAATTACAGCCACAGGAAAAAACAGCCAACATATTCATTTCAATTACACACTCTTAGAAAACAGGGTTCCAAAAGGATTCTTCGGCTGTCCCCATAGGAGAACCCTTTTTGGTTCCAGGTAGAACCCTCTGTGGATTGGGTTTTACGTGGACCCAAAAGGGTTCTACCTGGAACCAAAAAGGGTTCTTCAAAGGGTAATCCTATGGGGACAGCCAAAGAGCCCTTTTAGGTTCTAGATAGCACAGTTTTTTCTAAGAGTGTATGCATGCCGCCTACCTAGCAAACCAATAATGACAAAGCATCCTCACTTCAAAGTACCTCAGGAATGTCTTAATACAACAATTAAATAGAGCAAACACCACAGAGTTCTGAAGTCATTTCAGAAGTAGGCTATTTACACAACAAATACAGTTTACATTTTAGTCATTTAGCAAACGATCTTATCCAGAGCAACTTACAGTAGTGAGTTCATACATTTTCATACTGGGCCCCCATGGGAATCGAACCCACAACCCTGCCGTTGCAAGCGCCATGCTCTACCAACTGAGCCACACTTATTAGACACATGGGTGACTGGACCCAAACAAAGCCTCTGAAGCCAGATGGTGCAGTGCTGAGTTAATAGGGTAATTCCTTTAGCATCCCATATTACTGCAGATATGTCTATGTCCCAAATGGCACCAAAGGCTTTGGTCAAAATTAGTGAACTTTATAGGGAATAGGGTGCCATTTGGGTAGCAGACGTATCTGAAGTAATATGGGATAAGTAATAAGTCTCTGCTCTGATCCACTGACTGCTTCAGACCACGGTCTTACACCAACAACTCTCACTTAGCCATGAGCCATGTCATGATAAGACCTGTCCCCTTTAATAGAGACAGTGTTCCAAGTGTGTCTGGACAGAACCTAAATCTTCAAGGAATGCACATGCCAGTGTAAACAAGAGAAGCCTATACTCTATGTCCTGCCCTATACACCAGGTCTACACTACCAGTCAAAAGTTTTAGAACACCTTGTCACGCCCTGACTCTGGGGACTCTTATTTGTTGAGTCAGGGTGTGTATTTTCTTTGTGGTATTTTTCTATGTTGTATTTTCTATGTTTAGATCTAGGATGTCTAGATCTATGTTGGCCGGTGTGGTTCCCAATCAGAGGCAGCTGTCGCTCATTGTCTCTGATTGGGGACCATACTTAGGTAGCCTATTGGCACTAGTGGGTTGTGGGATCTTGTTCCGTGTGAGGTATGTTGTTTGTCTACCTTGGACTTCACGTTTCGTTTCATTTGTTGTTTTATCGTGGTGTTTATTCAATATACATAAACATGTATGCATATCACGCTGCGCCTTGGTCCGTCCCGTCTATAAACTATCGTGACACACCTACCCATTCAAGGGTTTTTCTTTATTTTTACTATTTTCTACATTGTAGAATAATAGTGAAGACAACGAAAATATGAAATAACACATATGAAGTAACCAAAGAAGTGTTAAACAAATCAAAATATATTTTATATTTGAGATTCTTCAAATAGCCACCCTTTGCCTTGATGACTGCTTTGCACACTCTTGGTATTCTCTCAACCAGCTTCACCTGGAATGCTTTTCCAACCGTCTTGAGGGAGTTCCCACATATACTGAGCACTTGTTGACTGATTTTCCTTCACTCTGCGGTCCGACTCCTCCCAAACCATCTCAATTTGGTTGAGGTCGGGGGATTGTGGAGGCCAGGTCAGCACTCCATCACTCTCCTTCTTGGTCAAATAGCCCTTACACAGCCTGGAGGTGTGTCGGGTCATTGTCCTGTTGAAAAACAAATGATAATCCTACTAAGCCCAAACCAGATGGGATGGAGTATCGCTGCAGAATGCTGTGGTATCCATGCTGGTTAAGTGTGCCTTGAATTCTAAATAAATCACAGACCGTGTCAACAGCAAAGCACCCTCACACCATAACACCTCCTCCTCAATGCTTTACGGTGGGAACTACACATGCAGAGATCATCCGTTCATCCACACCGCGTCTCAGAAAGACACGGTGGTTGGAACCAAAAATCTCAAATTTGGACTCCAGACCAAAGGACAAATTTCCACCGGTCTAATGTCCATTGCTCGTGTTTCTTGGCCCAAGCAGGTCTCTTCTTATTATTTAGTAGTGGTTTCTTTGCAGCAATTCGACCATGAAGGCCTGATTCACACAGTCTCCTCTGAACAGTTGATGTTGAGATGTGTCTGTTACTTGAACTCTATGAAGCATTTATTTGGGCTGCAACTCTAATGAACTTATCCTCTGCAGCAGAGGTAACTCTGGGTCTTCCATTCCTGTGGCGGTCCTCATGAGAGCCAGTTTCATCGTAGCGCTTGATGGTTTTTGCGACTGCACTTGAAGAAACTTTCAAAGTTCTTGAAATTGTCCATATTGACTGACCTTCATGTCTTAAAGTAATGATGGACTGTCGTTTCTCTTTGCTTATTTGAGCTGTTTTTGCCATAATATGGACTTGGTCTTTTCCCAAATAGGGCTATCTTTTGTATATCCCCCCTACCTTGTCACAACACAACTGATTGGCTCAAACGCATTAACAAGAAAAGACATTCCACAAATTAACATTTAAGAAGGCACACCTGTTAATTGAAATGCATTCCAGGTGACTATCTCATGAAACTGGTTGAGAGAATGCCAAGAGCGTGCAAAGCTGTCATCAAGGCAAAGGGTGGCTATTTGAAGAATCTCAAATATAAAATATATATTGATTTGTTTAACACGTCTTTGGTTACTACATGATTCCATATGTGTTATTTTATAGTTTTGATGTCTTCACTATTATTCTACAATGTAGAAAATAGTAAAAATAAAGAAAAACACATGAATGAGTAAGTGTTCTAAAACTTTTGACCGGTAGTGTACGTCCCTATATAGTGCACTACCTTTGACCAGAGCCCTATGGGCCATGGTCAAAAGTAGTGCAATATATAGGGAGTAGTGTGCCATTTGAGATGCAGATCAGGACTATGCTGTATAACCTGGCCCTCTAGACCAGCTGCTCTGTATGTGAAACCATCCCTGGTGGAGGGTAATATCCCACAGGACATGGAGTAGAGCACTGAGCAGTGGAGACTGGGGAGGGAGGGAACAGAACAGCAGGAAATAACAATTAGCTTGTTATATACTCCCTAAGCAGCTCCCTCAATTAACAAAGCTCTGCTGTAGGGAAGGACTCAGAGAAACACGTACTATACCAGTCCTCTTTTAGCCATACAGACTTCCAGTCACAGAATGAGACTAAAAGATGATTATGCAATTTGTTAATTAAGGGGAGGCTACTGCAGTAAAGGTGTGAAAAAAGAAATAGCTGTAAACGGTGGTAAACTAGTGTCTGTACTAGCATCACTGTATGGTAACCTAAAGCATCACTAGAATCAACAGCTGCTCTTCCTCTTACTCAGAGTCTGCCATCCACAGTGTGACGGTGCAGGTGAAATAACTATCACAACCATCCAAACCAACCAATGTAAGAACATGGCCATTAATGAACTCAAAATTACTACCACAACTAGCCTAATATTTGGGGCTCGTCTCAACTGTACTGTACACAGATCTGTCTTCACCACAAACCCACCTTCCACACAATCCTCAGACTACACAGTCTGACAGTGGCCCAAAATAAGTCCTGTAGCTTAGCAATGTTTTCAAACAGCCCCTCATATCCACCATGCAGGAGAGGACACTGAAACAAGTCAACAGATTGCTGTAGAGTAATGACTCACTTAAAACGTGATCATGTTGCCCTCTTGACTACAATAAATTACACAACATTTAAAAGCAATCAATTCCCTGAAATGGTATGCATGTGTGTGTACATGATTATGATGTAACCTACCAATAAGTTGAAATGTATTCTCTTCAAAACTATTCTTACTTGAGTTGTTACTGTGTAAACAATAGTAAAACTAGATAGGCCAGGTCCCAACACATGTAGAGCATTTACACTGAAGAGTCCATGGAAGTAATTCATCTGCTGCATGTGGTGGCAGTCAGATAACTATTTATAAAGACTAGTGCCAGGCAGTCAGGTCATTTTAAACCCGATGGCCAGTACAACAGGAGTAGTTATTTCCAACCATATACCACCGCCAACAATACATCACTTGTCTCTCATCTTGCAAAAGGCTTAAAATGATATTCTCTTGAAAAACAAATAGAAATGCCTGCTCTCAATCCATCTCAATAGAAACTTCAAGGTTATAGTTTTAGGGCTAAACCTATTAATGTAGGCTCTTAATTTGAGCCAGTTTGCTACAGCAGCAAAATAATCCTGCAGCAACAGGAAATGTGAGTCATTATGTGGATTATAATTCATGGACATTTTTGTAGGGGTTGATACACTTTTCGTGAGGGAAAATCAAGTCTGAAATTTCAAAGTGAAAATTACAAACTTCAGAAGCCTTTTTAAACCTCAAATACACTACAATGTTTAAATGTTTTCTGCTTAGTGAGAAAAATGTTCACGGACAACAAGCATTTAGACTTGAACCTGACCAAAAATACAACACACTGCTAGGGTGTGTCTCTGAAGCTGGCCTGAGGCCCGTCTGGTCTGGGGAGACAAGCAGGAGTGGAGCTGGTGCTTAGGGATAATACTATCTACTGCTAATGGGAAGTGTATTTTAGGTAACATTACCAGGGAACAGACACAGAGAAGCATGGACAACATAATGATAAGACAATAAATGGTTGACAGTCGAAGTGTGAAATCAAAGTGAAGATGCATAGTGGCTCATTATTGCAGATGATCATTGGTCCATTTAATTGACTGTAAACTCAAAACACAAGGCACTGCGAGTAGTCACTCTGCCACAACAAAAAGCCACTAAAGCGTTTGAGCAAAAGGACATGTTAAAATACAGACTGTAATATACTTCATACAGTAAAATATGAACATCCAGTTAAAAATCAAATGTAAAATGTTTACAAGTAATAATAGATAGTTAATTGGGTAATACAGATGCACGCAACTGAGGAATTCTGCATTTACATTTTACATTTTAGTCATTTAGCAGACGCTCTTATCCAGAGCGACTTACAGGAGCAATTAGGGTTACCTCCTGCTGACATGTTGTCGGGAGAGGTCGTGTTTTTCTCTAGCTGGAGGTAAGCAGGAGGTAAGCTTCTCATATGGTGTTGAGTAAAGCTTAACCATGTATTAGATCGTAGGTAGGTAGTTAGCCGTAGTTAGGTATTGTATTTATTATAGGTTAGTATTGTTGTTTTTGTAGGTTTCCGTAGGTAATTGTAGGTTAGTATCGAAGCACGAGGCTAGCTAGCTAGCGGGTAGCTACTGGTAACGATTAGCAACGCTGGAGAGCTGGTTCCAATGTTAATGTAGTGCTAGCCAACGTTTAATTTTTTGCTTAACCATGTATTAGATCGTAGGTAGGTAGTTAGCCGTAGTTAGGTATTGTATTTATTATAGGTTAGTATTGTTGTTATTGTAGGTTTCCGTAGGTAATTGTAGGTTAGTATCGAAGCACGAGGCTAGCTAGCTAGCGGGTAGCTACTGGTAACGACTAGCAACGCTAGAGAGCTGGTCCCAATGTTAATGTAGTGCTAGCCAACGTTTGATTTTTGCTTAACCATGTATTAGATCGTAGGTAGGTAGTTAGCCGTAGTTAGGTATTGTATTTATTATAGGTTAGTATTGTTGTTATTGTAGGTTTCCGTAGGTAATTGTAGGTTAGTATCGAAGCACGAGGCTAGCTAGCTAGCGGGTAGCTACTGGTAACGATTAGCAACGCTGGAGAGCTGGTTCCAATGTTAATGTAGTGCTAGCCAACGTTTAATCTTTTTGCTGCGTTATGCGTTATGAAAGGAACTAGACACGGACTTGAATTATCTGTTTAGTGTGCTAACACACTCTTGGCAGTTTGTTGTAACCAAGTATTGATGCTAAATTGTGTGTTAATGGATGCTAGCTTGCAAGTTAGCTACGGCGTCATAGCTAGGCATCGTGGGTTGTTGTGTGTAGTTACTGTGTCTTGGCAGTGCCGGCTGTAGCACGAAGCGGGCTACCTAGCCGTTTTTTCGAACAGAGTCAGAGTCAACACAATAGCCATTGTGTGCCGGGTGTAGCACGAAGCTAGCTAGCTAGCCGTTCTTCAAACAAAGTCAACACAGTGGCCATTGCTAGCTACCCAACACGACCAGCTAACTGTACGGTAGTAGCTAAATACAATATACTTGTCCTAGCTAGCCAATGTCTAATCATTGCTGCGTCATGAAAGGAACTTGACACAGACACGAATGATCTGTTTAGTGTGTTATCACACTATTGGTGGTTTGTTGTGACCAAGTGTTGGTGCTAAACGGTGTGTTATTGTTATTGGATGCTAGCTTGCTAGTTAGCTATGGTGTCATAGTTGGCTAGCTGAATAAAGTGGGTTGAGTCTATTCCTTTAAACATTGAACCGCTGTGGTTCACAACAATTCTGATTTCTAAAGGCGGAAGTTGGGAGAGTTTTTGTTCGGGTGGTTCAGTGAAACAATTTTAGTTTCTGAGGTAGACGTTTTTGGTGAGGGAGGCCCTGCTCTCTCCGCTCCCAGATGCTTAGCTCATTTCATTCCGATCTCCTCTGCATTTTTGTAGCCATTTGCTACAGCCTGTCAACTATGTCTCTGCCTATCCCTGTTCTCTCCTCTCTGCACAGGCTACACAAACGCACCACACCGCGTGGCTGCTGCCTCTCTAACCTGGTGGTCCCTGCACGCACCACCCACGTGGAGTTCCAGGTCGCAGGCAGCCTCTGGAACTGCCGTTCTGCTGCCAACAAAGCTGACTTCATCCCAGCCTATGCCAACCTCCAGTCCCTCGACTTCCTGGCGCTGACGGAAACATGGATCACCACTGAAAACACTGCTACTCCTACTGCTCTCTCCTCGTCTGACCATGTGTTCTCGCATACCCCGAGAGCATCTGGTCAGAGGGGTGGTGGTACAGGAATCCTCATCTCTCCCAAGTGGACATTCTCAATTTTTCCCCTAACCCATCTGTCTATCTCCTCATTTGAATTCCATGCTGTCACAGTCACTAGCCCATTTAAGCTTAATATCCTTGTCATCTATCGCCCTCCAGGTTCCCTTGGAGAGTTCATCAATGAGCTTGACGCCTTGATAAGTTCCTTCCCTGAGGATGGCTCACCCCTCACAGTTTTGGGGGATTTCAACCTCCCTATGTCCACATTTGACTCATTTCTCTCTGCCTCCTTCTTTCCACTCCTCTCCTCTTTTGACCTCACCCTCTCACCGTCCCCCCCTACTCACAAGGCAGGCAATACGCTTGACCTCATCTTCACTAGATACTGCTCCTCTACTAATCTCACTGCAACTCCCCTCCATGTCTCCGACCACTACTTTGTTTCCTTTTCTCTCTCGCTCTCCTCCCACACTACTCACTCTGCCCCTACACAGATGGTAATGCACCGCCGCAACCTTCGCTCTCTCTCTCCCACTACTCTCTCCTCTTCCATCCTATCATCTCTTCCCTCTGCTCAATCCTTCTCCCTCCAATCTCCTGATTCTGCCTCCTCAACCCTCCTCTCCTCCCTTTCTGCATCCTTTGACTCTCTGTGTCCCCTATCCTCCCGGCCGGCTCGGTCCTCCCCTCCAGCTCCGTGGCTTGATGACTCATTGCGAGCTCACAGAACAGAGCTCCGGGCAGCGGAGCGGAAATGGAAGAAAACTAAACTCCCTGCCGACCTGGCATCTTTTCACTCCCTCCTCTCTACATTTTCTTCATCTGTTTCTGCTGCTAAGGCCACCTTCTACCACTCTAAATTCCAAGCATCTGCCTCTAACCCTAGGAAGCTCTTTGCCACATTTTCCTCCCTCCTGAATCCCCCCCCCTCCTCTCTCTCTGTAGATGACTTCGTCAACCACTTTGAAAAGAAGGTTGACGACATCCGATCCTCGTTTGTTAAGTCTAATGACACTGCTGGTCCTGCTCACACTGCCCTACCCTATGCTTTGACTTCTTTCTCCCCTCTCTCTCCAGATAAAATCCTGCGACTTGTGACTGCAGGCCGCCCAACAACCTGCCCGCTTGACCCCATCCCCTCCTCCCTTCTCCAGACCATCTCCGGTGACCTTCTCCCCTACCTCACCTCGCTGATCAACTCATCCTTGACCGCTGGCCATGTCCCTTCCGTCTTCAAGAGAGCGAGAGTTGCTCCCCTTCTCAAAAAACCAACACTCGACCCCACTGATGTCAACAACTACAGACCAGTATCCCTTCTTTCTTTTCTTTCCAAAACTATTGAGCGTGCCGTCTTTAGCCAACTCTCTTGCTATCTCTCTCAGAATGACCTTCTTGATCCAAACCAATCAGGTTTCAGGACTGGTCATTCAACTGAGACTGCTCTTCTCTGTGTCACGGAGACTCTCCGCACTGCTAAAGCTAACTCTCTCTCCTCTGCTCTTGTCCTTCTAGACCTGTCTGCTGCCTTTGATACTGTGAACCATCAGATCCTCCTCTCCACCCTCTCCGAGCTGGGCATCTCCGGCGCGGCTCACTCCTGGATTGCGTCCTACCTGACCGGTCGCTCCTACCAAGTGGCGTGGCGAGAAGCTGTCTCCGCACCACGTGCTCTCACCACTGGTGTCCCCCAGGGCTCAGTTCTAGGCCCTCTCCTTTTCTCCCTATACACCAAGTCACTTGGCTCTGTCATATCCTCACATGGCCTTTCCTATCATTGCTACGCTGACGATACACAACTAATCTTCTCCTTTCCCCCTTCTGATAACCAGGTGGCGAATCGCATCTCTGCATGTCTGGCAGACATATCAGTATGGATGACGGATCACCACCTCAAGCTGAACCCTGGCAAGACGGAGCTGCTCTTCCTCCCGGGGAAGGACTGCCCGTTCCATGATCTCGCCATCACGGTTGACAACTCCGCTGTGTCCTCCTCCCAGAGTGCGAAGAGCCTAGGCGTGACCCTGGACAACACCCTGTCGTTCTCCGCCAACATCAAGGCGGTGACCCGCTCCTGCAGGTTCATGCTCTACAACATTCGGAGAGTACGACCCTGCCTTACACAGGAAGCGGCACAGGTCCTAATCCAGGCACTTGTCATCTCCCGTCTGGACTACTGCAACTCGCTGTTGGCTGGCCTCCCTGCCTGTGCCATTAAACCCCTACAACTCATCCAGAATGCCGCAGCCCGTCTGGTGTTCGACCTTCCCAAGTTCTCTCACGTCACCCCCCTCCTCCGCACACTCCACTGGCTTCCAGTTGAAGCTCGCATCCGCTACAAGACCATGGTGCTTGCCTATGGAGCAGTGAGGGGAACGGCACCTCTGTACCTTCAGGCTCTGATCAGTCCCTACACCCAAACGAGGGCATTGCGTTCATCCACCTCTGGCCTGCTGGCTCCCCTTCCTCTGCGGAAGTACAGTTCCCGCTCAGCCCAGTCAAAACTGTTCGCTGCTCTGGCACCCCAATGGTGGAACAAGCTCCCTCACGACGCCAGGACAGCGGAGTCACTCACCACCTTCCGGAGACATTTGAAACCCCACCTCTTTAAGGAATACCTGGGATAGGATAAAGTGTTCCTTCTAACCCCCCCCCCCCCCCCCCCCCCCCACAAATTGTAAAGTGGTTATCCCACTGGCTATAGGGTGAACGCACCAATTTGAGAGTCGCTCTGGCTAAGAGCGTCTGCTAAATGACGTTAATGTGCCCTTGAGCAAGGCACTTAACCCTAATTGCTCCTGTAAGTCGCTCTGGATAAGAGCGTCTGCTAAATGACTAAAATGTAATGTAAATGTAAGTGTCTTGCTCAAAGCTAGGCTATATTGCACCAAACTCTTTTGTGAGGCAGGTAAATGAAACTGAAAGCCCTAAACTAAACCCCACATCAATCAGGAGACAATTTGGGCTGAGATCCATTACTACACCCTTATAGATGGTCCTTTAGCTCAGACACAACAACAACACCAGGCCCAGGCATTTACAGTAATAAACACACACACACACACACGCTGCTAATTAAGACTGTTAGGATTAGGTCTATACACTTTAGGCTTTTAGACCTGGGACTGGAACTGCTCATAGCACCTAAAACACACACAATGCTCCAATTCACACAAAAGAGCACAAACAGATAGACTCAAGCCAACTCCAGAGCAGTTATACTGTAACTGTATGTCACAATATACAGTGAGTATCCACATGGTCAGTATGAGAACAGTTGAAAGGCACCGAAATAGTAAGCGGGACTATTTTGCAATTGTGTCATCTTCTATATGACAATGTGCAAAATAACATACAAATAAAATTAAACACATACTGTTGTGATCAGGATTGGACTCCCTATAACTTCCTATAGCACAGTAAGGCAGAGCAGGGTTAGGAGGAGCAGGGCTCTCTGGGCTAGCTAAGCAAAAAAGGCTGGCTGGTGTCTCAGGATGTCTGAAATCTTTGTCCCAAATGGCACCCTAATCCCTATGTAGTGCACTACTTTTGACCAGGGTCCATACACAGCTTCAGACATTAATTATAGACTGCCAGTTATCCGCCTGTCTGGCCTTTACAGGGCTTCATTTGTATGAAAATGTATGCACTCACTAACTGTAAGTCGCTCTGGATAAGAGCGTCTGCTAAATGACTAAAATGTAAATGTAAAATGTAGTCCTTTATCACTTTGAAACCACATACTGCTTTAGTAGCCTCCACTGAAATTGCCTGCTCAGATTTCAAAAGCTAGTCACCCAGGTACCAAACGTGAGCATTTTATCTCCTCAGAAGTGGACCGTGTCCCAAATAGATCCCTAATCCCTTGACAGGGACCATAGAACTCTGGTCAAAAGTAGTGCACTATACTATATAGGGAATAGGGTGCCATTTGGGACACAGACCATCTCCTCAGAAGTGGACATTCTTCCCTCCTTGTGAGTGTTTTACGGGCTCCGTTTCACTTTAAACCTCCCTTCTTGTTCTTGCCATGTCAAATAAAGCTGCTAACGTTAGCTGACTTACTGACAAAAGGAGAACACCCTAACAAATGGCAGTTGTCATAGTAATCTAAAGAGAACCATTTTACCAACTGGTAAAGGTGCTACCTATGACATGTTCCGTTGGGAAACAAATATTATTATCAATCTAATAACTGAGTCGTTCCACGAAATGAGTGCCTTTTGGGTCCCTTTGATATTTTAAGAAGAAATTGTGCACAAATATTGAATTTAAAAAGCCTGTTATATTTAAATGAAGTGCCCTTTAATATAGACCTCATGGAAATTCAATAAATCAGATTTTTTATATGACTAAAAACTTACTAAAGCATAAAAATTCTGCATTTTGACATGTCCCTCTGTGCATCCTCTGTGACTTCCAGGAAGATTTTAACCCACTTAACCCCAACATTTCTCCAAGTTTTCACCATCACTGTTAAGCCCTAGTTTGGTTGTTTTGACAAAGTCATTTCTGAAGACTATTATTTATTTCATGTGATTAGTGATTCATTTTTTTGGGGGGGGGGGGGGGGGTCAACCCTGTTATGTAAACTGAACTATTTTTATCTTAAAAAACATTGATCATCTAATAGTCAAATTATAGTCTAAAAGCAGGTGAGCTGGTTCTACCCTTTTTGACCATTTTCTGGTGTTTTGTGGTGGAAAACTGAGCGGATCGAGCATAACACATCAACCCTGTTACCCAAACTAGAAATATTTTAACAATTGTGTTTTTTTTGGGAAGCTTGAATTCAATTGTCCCTCCCTGTTGCACACACCAAGCTTCCATTCCCCCGCTCACAGTGGGATTTATGGCTGAATTAATATAAAGTCCTCAACCCTGTTACAGTCAACCCTGTTAATAGGCACTTACTATAGTATTTCTTGAGATGGGAAACATGTTTTTTATTAAGTTGAACAAGTGCTCTTAATGACAGAAAATACATTTTGTGAAATAACAAATAAATAAAAATCACCAAGTTACACTACTCTAAAGGCACCTAATCGATGGAACGACCCAACTACTGCTTTTCTTGGCCAGGGCTCACTTGAAAAATAAATTTGAAAAATGTTCAGTCAATGGGAACAACCAAGGAAATGACACCTAAATGGCACCACTGGTCTCCAGAGGGACAGGCAGAGCAGATGGGCATGTTCAGCAACTGCTGTCTTTAAATAACCACTATTCGTCATGTGCTTTCTGCAGCATGTCATAGGAGGTGATTATATAAAAGCCTTCAGCAGGGAGGAGGAGATGCAGGGCCATGGGTGCAAAATACAAAGGATCTTGTTTACTTTCAGGTAATAAGGGTTGTGGACTTCAGCCTCCCACAACAACACCAGTAAATAGATGATACCACATTATGACACCTGAAGGATAGGACGTGTTTCTGCACAAAAAGATACAGAATAATAACTATAAAACCATCCCATACAATACTGAACTGTCCAATTTACATCTGTAAGAAGATTTGCATTACACTGTATGATGTCATTGTTTAGATTAGAATAGATTTAAAGTGCCTAAACAGTGTAACCCAGCAGTTTTAGAGCTGATGTTTTGTGTTGCTATTGCCAATGGGAAGGAGCAGCAGCATATTGAGTCAACAACAACAGCGGTGACAAAAGAACTACAGAGACAGTACAAATTCAGTAACTGCCACTGCACAAAAGCTTCTGTTGTGGGCTGGCCAACAGTAGTTTTCCAATCAGCGGTCATGCATGTATTTTCCATAGAATTAAACTACACTGGAATTCTCTGCCTGTCAATACATACATTACTGTATGTTATGGCTTTTGAAGTGTCTGCTGACAACTACATCAACTACAGAGAGCGAAAGACTGTTTTTGATGCTTACAACAATTCATGAAGTGATCTTTTTTTTAAAAGAATATAGCCTCATATATATATATAAATATATTATATATATATATATATATATATATATATATATATATATATATATATATACACACACTGAACCAAAACATAAACGCAACATGCAAATTGTTGAAATAAAATAAAAGATCCCAGAAATGTTCCATACACACAAGCAGCTTATTTCTCTAAAATGTTGCGCACAAATTTGTTTACAACCCTGTTAGTGAGCATTTCCCCTTTACCAAGATAATCCATCCACCTGACAGGTGTGGCATATCAAGAATCTGATTAAATAGCATGATCATTACACAGGTGCACCTTGTGTTGGGGACAATAAAAGGCCCCAGCACAAGCTTTTTTTTGTCACACAACACAATGCCACATATGTCTCAAGTTTTAAGGGAGCGTGCAATTGGCCAGAGAACTGTTGCCAGATAATTTAATGTTAATTTCTCTACCATAAGCCGCCTCCAACGTCATTTTAGAGAATTTGGCAGTACATCCAAACAGCCTCACAATCGCAGACCACGTTTAACCATGTCAGCGCAGGACCTCCACATCTGGCTTCTTCACCTGCGGGATCGTCTGAGACCAGCCACCTGGACAGCTGATGAAACTGAGGAGTATTTCTGTCTGTAATAAAGCCCTTTTGTGGGGAAAGACTCATTCTGATTGGCTGGACCTTGCTCCCCAGTAGCTGGGCCAGTCTCCCATGTGGGTGGGCCTATCCCCTCCCAGGCCCCCCCCATGGCTGCGCCCCTGCCCAGTCACATGTGAAATCCATAGATTAGGGCCTAATGAATTTATTTAAATTGAGTGATTTCCTTATAAGAACTGTAACTCAGTAAAATCGTTGAAATATTTTTGTTCAGTATATATTTGACAGAGCTACAGTAAGACTGACTGTCCAATCATGAATGAGCTTCATGCAATGCAAAGGCCTGCCAGGTGGCAAATAGGCACTCTCCATGTTTCTCTTGTATCAAGTCACCTTATGACCAAGTCTGTCTCCATCCCCATTCCTCAATATTATGATAATTGGATTGTTTGAACAGTTATTACAACATAATACTTATGCATATACACATTTGGAGTGGGAAAGACAAACAACAGTTATTAGAGACCTCAAATTCCCCACACTTACCCTATTGGAGGTTTTGTGGCTGTGTTGACTTCTCCAAAGTCCATCTTCTGCATGTGGCACTGACTGTTTTTGCTAATATCCAACTTCAATGGTAAATGTTCGGCTATCCTCAATATTTTCCTTTTGTCCTGTCATCAAGGACACCAAAGCTCTATAGATATCTAAACCCATTGATATCCAAATAACCGATAGAAGGACAAAAAAATAGAAAAAAAAGTGTTATTGTATCATATGTTTGATCATTTATAATTCTTAAACAAAATATGGGTGCTATTCTTCTAATGAAACAATAGTTGAGAATTTTGTTTGGTTTTGCAGTCAACAAAATGTCAGTAGGCTAGGTTATTTTAAAATGTTGTTTTACACATTGGTTTCACATGAATTGCAAAATAGGATTTACAGGTCCATACAAAAGTGACTGCTCAAATTTGACAGTCATTTGCAAACTAAAGTCCTGCAACATAGTAACAGTTGGCTACACAACAAAAAATCGCAGCGCAGAAATACAAAGTAACCGCATAAACATTCACGGTGTGATAGGTAGAATAGTGTACTTACGTCGACTCAAACATTGTTTCAATTCATTTTCATATTCTCATAGCAGGTAATTGCAAAGCGATTTCGGAATAATCCGTGTATATGCCTGTTGTTCCTGTTGAAGTCCGAGCCCGCCTTCGTCAGCACTTTAATGTCAATCATGCTCATTGGGAATTCACTGTCACTTGTTGCCAGCTCCAGAAGGCGAGCGAGCGGTAGGATTGGGACCCACACAAGGCGACAGTTTTCATACCAGGCTAAAAAAATGTTTTACTGAGACCCACATTTAACTTAAAACACACTCACGTTTTGATAGCTGTTTATAAATTAATTTGATAAAACTATGCAATTAAAAACGTGTAATATGGGAATAGTTTAATGTAGCCCTGTGTATAGAAAGAGCCAATTTCATAGGCAGGCTGTAAAAAGATACTATCTGGGAATGATGAGCATATTAATTAAAACGTTATATGTATTGAGTTAAACGAACCCATCGATCATGAAGAACTCTCAGCTGCCAATTCCATAAATCATTGCTTCATCCTACTGAAAATCCTACTATTTGAATTTAAACCCTGGATCCTAGCATCCCTTGCTATAATTTATTCACTTAAACCCCGCCCCTTTCTTTGCACGCAACAACAGCCATTGCTGATCGTCCAAGAATATCTTGAGAACGTTGATATTTCACTGTTCAAATAAAAAACTGAAATGAACAGAAACTCAACAATTATTTCTAACTTTATAATAATGTAATTCTAGTGTTATATACTTATCATTGCACAAAGGTCATACAGGACTTACTGCAAAGATGATGGAATGATTTTAGTCTTCAGATCAGATATGGATCGATCTGTTTGAGGATTGCAGGAAGTCACGTTCAATTTTAACAATATGTAGGGTGTAATTATCATACTGTTATTAATGAATAGTGATGAAGTTACATCTTTGTCACATAAACTCTGCCCACAGGAGGTCACTGTGTGACTTCAAATCACAAATGCTGTAGCCTACCCCCTTTCCACTGGGATAATACTGTAGTAAAGAGGAGAGAAACAAAATGTGTGTGTAAAATACTTGATTTACATGAATTCCTGTAGTGGGCTAAATCAGGGTCACACCGAGTGTTTATTGGTAGTCTTAAACAAATCTACTTTGAAACAAAAGCATATACCTCACACACATGGTTATGGGCTTAAAAAAAAAGAAGAAACCTGTACCATGTCAGATAAAGAGTTGAAACGTCTTTAATTTTGAGTTTGCATGGAAACCAAAAAGGTTCTACCTGGAACCAAAAGGGTTCTACCTGGAATCAAAAAGGGTTCTTCAAAGGGTTCTCCTATGGGGACAGCCGAATAACCGTTTTAGGTTCTAGATAGCACCTTTTTGTTCTAAGAGTGTACAACCAAATGTCAGAGTCTAAAAATACCAGTGTGAAACAAACCAAACTTCATTATAATAAGTTCACAGTACCTCCTTCTAAGGGAGGTGGAGGAAACTGCAGCAGCAGTCCTATAGGCTACTGTACAACAGGATGAATGCACAAATCTTCAAGAGACTCAGAGAAGAAACACCAAAGAGCTAATTGATCATTAATCATGTCAGGTGAGTACTTTTTGTCAACATCCAGAAACCTATTGAAGATACAAAATCTATATCTATTTTTAAGAGGTAACACAACAATTATTGATGCTAGTGAAATAGTTTGCATTAAAAAATTAACAAAAATTACATAATTATTTGAAGTGATGAATAGAGTTGAAAAAGATAGCTGTTGGATTACCGTACTCAATTTGTGACCTAATTTAAACTTTTGCTAATAATATAGTATAAACTTCTAGTATGAACTTATGTGCACTCTCTAGTATAGACTACTTACAGGGCTCTCCAACCCTGTTCCTGGAGAGCTACCCTCCTTTAGGTTTTCAATCCAACCCCAGTTGTAACTAACCTGATTCAGTTTATCAACCAGCTAATTATTAGAATCAGGTGTGCTAGATTAGGGTTGGAGCGGAAAAAAAACTAAGAGACGGTAGCTCTCCAGGAACAGGGTTGGAGAGCCCTGGCTATGACTTTCTAGATTTCTTTGACTGTGCAGTAAACACATGTAAGCACCTGAAGGTGTCAGAGCAGCGCCATAATCTGTATAATCAGCCTGTATAAAAAACAAAATATGCTTTTCTGCTGAAATCTGTGTAAAAGACTGAAAGGAATGTGAGTCTTATTTACTACATTTAGTTATTGCTTGCTTTTCTAAAGTCTACCAACCTTGCCAGCAGGCATGCCAGCTAATATAGTTCAACAAGTTAGCTACTCTAACTTGATTGATAGCCTGAAATGGCTTCTTGGTAGCTAGTTATGAGGTTGGGACATAAGGAACTATCTGGACTAGCTAAAGCCAACTTCATAAAATTGCTAGGTAGCTAGTAGTATTACAGAGAAACAAACAAACAAATTTAACATTTAAAAAATAAATAAAACATGACAAATCTGAGGGGGCATGTGCCCCTGTGGTGCCTATAGGCATGACGACTGTGTTTGTGTGTTTACTTGTTTGTTTGTTTGTTTGTTTTGATGAATATTCATTACAATGATAATATTTCAAAGGAACAACTTAAAGGGGAAATTTGTGATTGACACATCCATTTTTTTACTTTAAGTTAATTATATATAACCATTGATTTGTAGAGAGTATAATTTATTATTCAGTTAAACTGTTGTACTCCAACAGAAATCTAAAATGTAAGATTGTTTCACTCCATTGTTTGTAAACAATGTAATTGTAAACAAACATTGTATAGCTTAAAAACATGTTCAAAACTTTAATGTTGATCTCATGGATGGTCAGTCCTTGAATGATTCCATAGCTACAGTATGTACAGTGCATTTGGAAAGTATTCAGACTTCTTGACTTTTTCCACATTTTGTTACGTTACAGCCTTATTCTAAAATTGATTGTTTTTTAAATAATCCTCATCAATCTAAACACAATACCCCATAATGACAAAGGGAAAACAGGTTTAAAGTGTTTGCAAATTTATGCAAATGTATTACAATGTTTGCAAATTTATTACAAATAAAAAACAGAAATACCTTATTTACATAAGTATTCAGACCCTTTGCTATGAAACTTGAAATTGAGCTCAGGTGCATCCTGTTTCCATTGATCATCCTTGAGATGTTTGTACAACTTGATTGGAGTCCACCTGTGGTAAATTCAATTGATTGGACATGATTTGGAAAGGCACACACCTGTCTATATAAGGTCCCACAGTTGACAGTGCATGTCAGAGCAAAAACCAAGCCATGAGGTCTAAGGAATTGTCCCTAGAGCTCAGAGACAGGATTGTTTCGAGGCACAGATCTGGGGAAGAGTATCAAAACAAATTCTGCAGCATTGAAGGTTCCCAAGATAAGAGTGGCCTCCATCATTCTTAAATGAAAGATGTTTAGAACCACCAAAACTCTTCCTAGAGCTGGCCGCCCGGCCAAACTGAGCAATTGGGGGAGAAGGGCCTTGGTCAGGGAGGTGACCAAGAACCCGATGGTCACTCTGACAGAGCTCCAGTGTTTCTCTGTGGAGATGGGAGAACCTCCAGAAGGACAACCATCTCTGCAGCACTCCACCAATCAGGCCATTATGGTAGAGTGGCCAGACGGAAGCCACTCCTCAGTAAAAGGCACATGACAGACTGCTTGGAGTTTGCCAAAAGGACTCTCAGACCATGAGAAACAAGATTATCTGGTCTGATGAAACCAAGATTGAACTCTTTCGCCTGAGTGCCAAGCGTCATTTCTGGAGGAAACCTGGCACCATCCCTACTGTGAAGCATGGTGGAGGCAGCATCATGCTGTGGGGATGTTTTTCAGAGGCAGGGACTGGGAGACTAGTCAGGATTGAGGGGAAGATGAACGGAGCAAAGTACAGAGAGATCATTGATGAAAACCTGATCCAGAGAACTCAGGACCTCAGACTGGGGTGAAGGTTCACCTTCCAACAGGACAACGACATCTCTGGAGAGACCTGAAAATAACTGTGCAGCGACGCTCCCCATCCAGCCTGACAGAGCTTGAGAGGATCCCCAAATACAGGTTTGCCAAGCTTGTAGCATCATACCCAAGAAGACTTGAGGCTGTAATCGCTGCCAAAGGTGCTTCATAAAGTACTATGTAAAGGGTCTGAATACTTATGTAAATGTGATATTTCCGTTTTTTTATTTTTTATATATTTGCAAACATTTCTAAAAACCTATTTTTGCTTTGTCGTTATGGGGTATTGTGTGTAAATCATTTAATCAATTTTATAATAAGGCTGTAACGTAACAAAATGTGGAAAAAGTCAAGGGGTCTGAATACTTTCCGAATGCACTGTATATGAATATGGAGCCAACAAGGTTAAAAATCTGTCGCAGTGCCCTTGAGCAAGGCACTTAACCCCAATTGCTCCAGGGGCGTTGGACAATGTTGACCCTGGCCATGACCCACTCCCTGCGGGTGTCTTAGGGGGAGTTGGGATATGCAAGAAACACATTTCCATTACAAACTTGAACAAGTAAACACCCACAAGTGTGTAACAGGACTAATATAAGAACCTCCCCCCAAAATTATTATTACAATTGGTGGTTACATTTCTCCAGCCCCATCACTCAGCTGTTTACCCAAACAGTGGTGGGGTGCACCCTTTTTTATTGTTTGAACTGCAGATTGCCACTTTGACTATTCAGGTTGATTTTGAGTGAAAGCACACCACCTTGACCAATAACAATACTATTTCTGTCTTTCTACAGACGAGGATATTGAGCAAACAGGATTAGACTATTCAGACTACTACAATGGCACACAAGAGTTATATACATCAGAGGGTCAGCCATGCAACAATGGCAATGTGAAGGCGTTTGGACGGATGTTTCTGCCTACACTCTACAGCCTGGTTTTCATCGTGGGCTTCATCGGTAACGGCCTGGTGGTCTGTGTCCTGGTGAAGTTCAGGAGGGCCAGCAGCTTGACAGACCTCTGTCTCTTCAACTTGGCTCTGTCCGACCTTCTCTTCGTCACCTCCCTGCCTTTCTGGTCCCACTACGCCACCGCAGCCGAGTGGCTCCTGGGGGACTTTATGTGCCGACTGGTAACCGGACTGTACATGCTGGGGTTTTATGGCAGCATCTTCTTCATGTTGATCTTGACAGTGGATCGCTATGTGGTCATAGTCCGCGCTCATACCATGGCCAGGTACAGATCAGTCAGAGTAGGGGTCGCTCTGTCTCTGTTCATGTGGGCTCTCAGTCTCTGTGCCTCTTTGCCTACAATCATCTTCACAAAAGTAAATAATGAGTCCGGGTTTACAACATGTAAACCAGAGTATCCAGAGGGTAGCATGTGGCGTCAGGTTTCTTATTTAGAGATGAATGTCTTGGGTCTACTTCTCCCCCTCTTTGTCATGGTGATCTGCTATTCTAGGATCGTTCTGATGTTAGTTAAAATCAAAAGCACTAAAAAGCACAAAGCCATCAAACTGATATTCATCATAGTAGTGGTCTTTTTCTGCTTTTGGACCCCATACAATGTTGTAATTCTCCTGCGTTATCTGGAGACACAGAACTATTTTGGGGACTGTACAATTCACAAGAACATAGATCTGGCAATGCAGTGGACAGAGGTGATAGCGTTCACACACTGTTGTTTGAATCCGATCATCTACGCCTTTGTAGGGCAGAAATTCATGAGCAATGTCCTGAAGTTACTAAGAAAATGGATGCCAATGTGCTTCGCCAGGCCTTATGCTAGTGAGTTGTCTGAACGAAGAAGCTCAGTCTATTCCAAGTCTTCTGAAATAACATCTACAAGATTGCTGTAGTTTGACTTGTATACAGGCACAATTCAAATATAAAAACTCTGAGAAGAGAAAAGGTAGTAAAAGATGTAAGGAAAAACTACAAACAAATGAAAGGGGGATTTCTTGACACTTTGAAAGTGTGGCACTCAGCCACCCTAGCTGTGAATCTATGCTGACAGTAGATACAGTAGTTATCAGCTGCTCTTTTGTATCTTTACATGCCTTTGTTGATAGATCCCATTAAAGAGTGTTAGTTGAGTCCTCATGTGGCATTGTGTGAAGTGTGAAAAAAGTATGTACAGTGCATTCGGAAAGTATTCAGACCCCTTCCCTTTTTCCATATTTTACAGCCTTATTCTAAAATGGATTCCCTCATCAATCTACACACAATACTCCATAATGACAAAATGAAAACAGGTTTTTAGAAATTTTTAAAACAGAAATACCTTATTTACATAAGTATTCAGACCCTTTGCTATGAGACTCGAAATTGAGCTCAGGTGCATCCTGTTTCCATTGCTCATCCTTCAGATGTTTCTACAACTTGATTGAAGTCCACCTGTGGTAAATTCAATTGATTGGACATGATTTGGAAAGGCACACACCTGTCTATATAAGGTCCCACAGTTGACAGTGCATGTCAGAGCAAAAACCAAGCCATAAGGTCGAAGGAATTGTCCATAGAGCTCCGAGGCATTATTGTGTCGAGGCACAGATCTGCGGAAGGGTAGCAAAACATTTCTGCAGCATTGAAGGACCCCAAGAACACAGTGGCCTCCATAATTCTTAAATAGAAGAACTTTGGAACACCAAGATTCTTCCTAGAGCTGGCCGCTCGGCCAAACTGAGCAATCGGGGGAGAAGGGCCTTGGTCAGGGAGGTGACCAAGAACCTGATGGTCACTCTGACAGAGCTCCAGAGTTCCTCTGTGGAGATGGAAGAACCTTCCAGAAGGACAACCATCTCTGCAGCACTCCATCAATCAGGCCTTTATGGTAGAGTGGCCAGACGGAAGCCACTCCTCAGTAAAAGGCACATGACAGCCCACTTGGAGTTTGCCAAAAGGCACCTAAAGGACTCTCAGTCCATGAGAAACAAGATTCTCTGGTCTGATTAAACAAAAATGGAACTCTTTGGCCTGAATGCCAAGCGCCACGTCTGGACGAAACCTGGCACCATCCCTACAGTGAAGCATGGTGGTGGCAGCATCATGCTGTGGAGATGTTTTTCAGCGGCAGGGACTGGGAGACTAGTCAGGATCGAGGGAAAAATGAACGGAGCAAAGTACAGAGAGATCCTTGATGAAAACCTGCTCCAGATCGCTCAGGACCTCAGACTGGGACGAAGGTTCACCTTCCAACAGGACTACAACCTTCGGGACAAGTCTCTGAATGTCCTTGAGTGGCACAGCCAGAGCCCGGACTTGAACCTGATCGAACATCTCTGGAGAGACCTGAAAATAGCTGTGCAGCGACGCTCCCCATCCAACCTGACAGAGTTTCAGAGGATCTGCAGAGAAGAATGGGAGAAACTCCCCAAATACAGGTGTGCCAAGCTTGTACCCAAGAATACTCAAGGCTGTAATCGCTGCCAAAGGTGCATCAACAAACTACTGAGTAAAGAGTCTGAATACTTATGGAAATGTGATATTTCATTTTTCAATTCTTAATAAATTTGCAATAAAAACCAGTTTTTGCTTTGTCATTATGGGGTATTGTGTGTAGATTGATGAGGGGAAAAAATAATTGAATCAATTTTAGAATAAGGCTGTAACGTAAATTTTTTTGGAAAAAGTCAAGGGGTCTGAATACCTTCCGAATGCACTGTAAATATGGTTATATTTGTTCAAAAATGTAACGATTGATTCACTTTTTTCTTCCATTTTTGAGTTTGTATATTACAGCTTTTTTCATCTAAGAATGTGACAGAAACCTGACTGGGGCTTCTGCTTTTTAACAAGCTAACCACAAAGCTACGCTGTGTTTTCTGGGGTGCGAACTAAAAAGTGTCACAACACTGCTGTCTGTTTAAAAAAAAACACAAATAAAAAAGCTGAAACTTCTGGTTTGTAAACAGACAACACCATTTTTTTTTTTTAACCACACTTTTGATAGTTTGTTCATGGTATACTATATTCTGTATGTAATGGGCATTTAGAAAATCTCAATAAAGAGTTTTGTTCAGTGACATTTCCCCCCTGTACCTTTACTTGATGACTTATTCAGCTTGGTCTACATGCACAGAGAGACATCACTTCACACCAAAACAACTAAAACAACACGGGAACATAGCCTTGAAATAGCTTACATGGAATAAGGAAGTGAGACTTTTCATTAATAGCTTTGTAGAACTAATCTTCCAGGAAACGTATATTGTCAAACCTCATCTAATATGGAAGCAATCCATTGTAAGATAAGCACAAGAGGCTGGAAAAAGCCCAGAGCAGTGCCCCTAAATCATGTAAAATATTAAGTGCCTTGCTCAAGGGCACAGCGGCAGCAGGCAGCACATGAGGTTCTGATGCCAGCAACTCTGTGGTTGCCGGCACACTCCCCTTCGGTTACCGGCCTACCTCTCTAACCTCAACCCCCTTCTACTACTACAGACATAACCCACACAAGGACTACTTCCATGTATGAATGTTACGGAATGCACCTTTTAAAATGTTATGTACTCTATTCATTTTTCATTTGTATCTTTCCATCTGAATAGCAGTTCAAAGCAGCATCTACATGCGTGAAAGATATCTGTATGTTTGATGATGTTTCCCTCACCCACACTCATTCCCAGTCAGTCAGTATCTTGTTATAGGGCCATTACAGGAAACCCATATTCACACCTCAGCCTGCTCAACGCAGCAATGCAAAGAAAAGAGTTATCTAGAGCACACCTTAGTAGAAAAAAGTTATAGTCATTGGTACAAAAGAATAGAGTAGAGAACCTAAAAGTAGTTTCCCGGCCACACTGTTTCAACCAACACGTTATCACCAGAGGGAAGGTTACTGCGTTCAATCTGTACATCAGAAAAGAAGAGATTGGGGTAAATAACTTGTATTTTCACTTCATCATAGCCTGCATATAGACATACAGCCTACAAATATACACGCAGGCACAGACACTCTGTGAATGGGTGTTAGCCTCACAGGAACTACAAAATGGGGTCTGTCAGCAAGGGGTGTCAGTATTTAGCAAGTGATGGTGGGTGATGTGTGAGATCATCTGGGTTGTGGTTTGATTCTGGTTAGGATTAAAGAGGATGTAGAAATAGTCTTTAGATACAATTACAGTTCTGTGGTTGATTTTTTTTGTGCATCTATCAATACATACATTCTACATTTACATTTTACATTTTAGTCATTTAGCAGACACTCTTATCCAGAGCAACTTACAGTTAGTGAGTGCATACATTTTTCATACTGATGGGACAAAAATCGTTTTGAAAAGGTTGTTTAATTTGAAGACATTCTTTTTAAAAGAAGACATTGTGTTAGTACATTAATATGGCCCTACGGGGCAACAGCTTTTAAAATAAACAATGAGCGTCTCAAGGCTTTTTAGCTGTTGTTCTTTGAACAAAATAAATATCAGTCTTCACCTTACATAACCTTGACAACGACAGTAATAAATGCCTTGTTGTTAGACATAAGATTTCCGAAAATGTATTATAAGGGGCTGTTTCTTTGTTATCTCCATCAAGTATGTAAATTGGGTTAATTCCCACAGGTTGTTTCGAATTACACATTTATCTTCATATCAGTCATCATCATGTTTTAAAGTTCATCATTACACTCTGTGATTCATTTGAAAGCATTGTAATTAATTTGAAAGAATCATTACCCAAGTTAAAACACAGTTACCATGGAAACTGATATATTACATGTTGATAAAGTAGTAAGTAATACAAATATGATGCCATAATGGTGTACACAGGAGGATGAGTGACAAATAATAGCGTTAACATATGATTTTATCATCTCTGGCAGTGTGCAGGTAACCATTCAGAACAATAGGCATAGAATTAGGAATTAGAATACTAGAATGGATATGAATCTTCTTATGATGGGATAAAAGTCAGCCATTTTGGTCATGGAGTGATAAGATATTGTGTAAAATAATGGATTTGAAGAATGTTTCTGCACTGTATGTTTGTTAGCTAGCTAGCCAGACAGTTTTCGAAGGAATGATTCCATTCTTTTTTCAAATTCCATTCAAACAATACAGTCAATACACATCCATACACTGTCTGAAATCAGTTGATGATAGGACTTAGACAAGTTGTAAATGCAACGAGTACTGATATTGTATCATAGCGTTCCAAGAAACAAAAACGGTTTCAAGTTTCAAGTTTTATTGTCACGTGCACAAGTACAGTGAAATGCCTTTCTTGCAAGCTCTACCAGTAGTACTATAAAATGAAGTCAAGTAAGACAAAAACACATGAGAAATAGAAATAAGAAGAACATGAGAAAGTAAGTAAGCTATGTACAGGGTCAGAGCCAATACCATATACAGAATACAATGTGCAAGGATACTGGAGTGGTAGGGGTAGATATGTATAGGGGTAAGGTGGCTAGCCATCAGGATATATGATAAACAGAGTAGCAGCAGTGTACAGTCGTGGTCAAAAGTTTTGAGAATGACATGAGTATTGGTCTTCACAAAGTTTGCTGCTTCAGTGTTTTTAGATATTTTTGTCAGATGTTACTATGGTTGTCACGGTCGTTTACAGACGGGACGGACCAAGGCGCAGCGTGATATGCATACATGTTTATTTATACTGAATAAACACCACGACAAAACAACAAATGAAACGAAACATGAAGTCCAAGGTAGAAAAACAACATACCTCACACAGAACAAGATCCCACAACTAACTAGTGCCAAAAGGCTGCCTAAGTATGATCCCCAATCAGAGACAACGAGCGACAGCTGCCTCTGATTGGGAACCACACCGGCCAACATAGAAATAGACATACTAGAACACCAACATAGAAATATACAACATAGAACATACACACCCTGACTCAACATATACGAGTCCCCTGAGTCAGGGTGTGACAATGGTATACTGAAGTATAATTACAAGCATTCCATAAGTGTCAAAGGCTTTTATTGACAATTACATTTTTACGCAAAGAGTCAATATTTGCAGTGTTGACCCTTCTTTTTCAAGACCTCTGCAATCCGCCCTGGCATGCTGTCAATTAACTTCTGGGCCACATCCTGACTGATGGCAGCCCATTCTTGCATAATCAATGCTTGGAGTTTGTCAGAATTTGTGGGTTTTTGTTTTTCCACCCGCCTCTTGAGGATTGACCACAAGTTCTCAATGGGATTAAGGTCTGGGGAGTTTCCTGGCCATGGACCCAAAATGTTGATGTTTTGGTCCCCGAGCCACTTAGTTATCACTTTTGCCTTATGGCAAGGTGCTCCATCATGCTGGAAAAGGCATTGTTCGTCACTAAACTGTTCTTGGATGGTTGGGAGAAGTTGCTCTCAGAGGATGTGTTGGTACCATTCTTTATTCATGGATGTGTTCTTAGGCAAAATTGTGAGTGAGCCCACTCCCTTGGCTGAGAAGCAACCCCACACATGAATGGTCTCAGGATGCTTTACTGTTGGCATGACACAGGACTGATGGTAGTGCTCACCTTGACTTCTCCGGACAAGCTTTCTTCTGGATGCCCCAAACAATCTGACTTTACCCCAGTCCTCAGCAGTCCAATCCCTGTACCTTTTGCAGAACATCAGTCTGTCCCTGATGTTTTTCCTGTAGAGAAGTGGCTTCCTCGCTGCCCTTCTTGACACCAGGCCATCCTCCAAAAGTCTTCGCCTCAATGTGTGTGCAAATGCACTCACACCTGCCTGCTGCCATTCCTGTGCAAGCTCTGCACTGGTGGTGCCCCGATCCTGCAGCTGAATCAACTTTAGGAGACGGTCCTGGCACTTGCTGGACTTTCTTGGGCGCCCTGAAGCCTTCTTCACAACAATTGAACCTCTCTCCTTTAAGTTATTGATGATCCGATAAATGGTTGATTTAGGTGCAATTTTACTAGCAGCAATATCCTTGCCTGTGAAGCCCTTTTTGTGCAAAGCAATGATGACAGCATGTGTTTCTTCCATCAATCCTATTAGCCAATCTTCAATCATTGGATAACAAATTGGATGACCTAAGATTACGGTTATCCTACCAACGGGACATTAAAAACTGTAATATCCTATGTTTCACCGAGTCGTGGCTGAACGACGACAATGATAACATACAGCTAGCGGGCTATACGCTACATCGGCAGGATAGAACGGCTGACTCCGGTAAGACAAGGGGTGGCGGTCTGTGTATATTTGTAAACAACAGCTGGTGCACAAAATCAAATACTAAGGAAGTCTCGAGGTTTTGCTCGCCTGAGGTAGAGTATCTTATGATAAGCTGTAGACCACACTATCTACCAAGAGAGTTTTCATCTATATTTTTCATAGCTGTCTATTTACCACCACAAACCAATGCTGGCATTAAGATTGCACTGAATGAGTTGTACAAGGCCATACATCAACAGGAAAACGCTCATCCAGATGCAGCGCTCCTAGTGGCCGGGGACTTTAATGCAGGGAAACTTAAATCCGTTCTACCTAATTTCTACCAGCATGTTAAATGTGCAACCAGAGGAAAAAAAACTCTAGATCACCTTTACTCCACACACAGAGACGCATACAAAGCTCTCCCTCGCCCTCCATTTGGCAAATCTGACCATAACTCTATCCTCCTGATTCCTGCTTATAAGCAAAAACTAAAGCAGGAAGCACCAGTGACTCGGTTAATAAAAAAGTGGTCAGATGACGCAGATGCTAAGCTACAGGACTGTTTTGCTAGCACAGACTGGAACATGTTCCGGGATTCTTCAGACAGCATTGAGGAGTACACCACATCAGTCACTGGCTTCATCAATAAGTGCATCGATGATGTCGTCCCCACAGTGACCGTACGTACATACCCCAACCAGAAGCCATGGATTACAGGAAACATCCGCACTGAGCTAAAGGGTAGAGCTGCCGCTTTCAAGGAACGGGACTCTAACCCGGACGCTTATAAGAAATCCCGCTATGCCCTCCGACGAACCATCAAACAGGCAAAGAGTCAATACAGGGCTAAGATTGAATCGTACTACACTGGCTCTGATGCTCGTCGGATGTGGCAGGGCTTGAAAACTATTACAGACTACAAAGGGAAGCACAGCCGCGAGCTGCCCAGTGACACAAGCCTACCAGACGAGCTAAACCACTTCTATGCTCGCTTCGAGGCAAACAACACTGAAGCATGCATGAGAGCACCAGCTGTTCCGGATGACTATGTGATCACGCTCTCCGTAGCCGATGTGAGTAAGACTTTTAAGCAGGTCAACATTCACAAGGCCGCAGGGCCAGACGGATTACCAGGACGTGTACTCCGAGCATGTGCTGACCAACTGGCAAGTGTCTTCACTGACATTTTCAACATGTCCCTGACTGAGTCTGTAATACCAACATCTTTCAAGCAGACCACCATAGTCCCCGTGCCCAAGGACTCTAAGATAACCTGCCTAAATGACTACCGACCCGTAGCACTGACGTCTGTAGCCATGAAGTGCTTAGAAAGGCTGGTCATGGCTCACATCAACAGCATTATCCCAGAAACCCTAGACCCACTCCAATTTGCATACCGCCCCAACAGATCCACAGATGATGCAATCTCTATTGCACTCCACACTGCCCTTTCCCACCTGGACAAGAGGAACACCTACGTGAGAATGCTATTCATTGACTACAGCTCAGCATTCAACACCATAGTGCCCTCTAAGCTCATCACTAAGCTAAGGATCCTGGGACTAAACACCTCCCTCTGCAACTGGATCCTGGACTTCCTGACGGGCCGCCCCCAGGTGGTAAGGGTAGGTAACAACACATCTGCCACACTGATCCTCAACACGGGGGCCCCTCAGGGGTGCGTGCTCAGTCCCCTCCTGTACTCTCTGTTCACCCATGACTGCATGGTCAGGCACGACTCCAACACCATCATTAAGTTTGCCGACGACACAACAGTGGTAGGCCTGATCACCGACAACGATGAGACAGCCTATAGAGAGGAGGTCAGAGACCTGGCCGTGTGGTGCCAGGACAACAACCTCTCCCTCAACGTGACCAAGACAAAGGAGACGATTGTGGACTACAGGAAAAAAAAGAGGACTGAGCACGCCCCCATTCTCATCGACGGGGCTGTAGTGGAACAGGTTGAGAGCTTCAAGTTCCTTGGTGTCCACATCACCAACGAACTATCATGGTCCAAACACACCAAGACAGTCGTGAAGAGGGCACGACAAAGCCTATTCCCCCTCAGGAGACTGAAAAGATTTGGCATGGGTCCTCAGATCCTAAAAAAATTATACAGCTGCACCATCGAGAGCATCCTGACTGGTTGCATCACCGCCTGGTATGGCAACTGCTTGGCCTCCGACCGCAAGGCACTACAGAGGGTAGTGCGTACGGCCCAGTACATCACTGGGGCCAAGCTTCCTGCCATCCAGGACCTCTATACCAGGCGGTGTCAGAGGAAGGCCCTCAAAATTGTCAAAGACTCCAGCCACCCTAGTCATAGACTGTTCTCTCTGCTACCGCATGGCAAGCGGTACCGGAGTGCCAAGTCGAGGTCCAAAATACTTCTCAACAGCTTCTACCCCCAAGCCATAAGACTCCTGAACAGCTAATCATGGCTACCCGGACTATTTGCACTGCCCCCCCACCCCATCCTTTTTACGCTGCTGCTACTCTGTTAATTATTTATGCATAGTCACTTTAACTCTACCCACATGTACATATTACTTCAACTACCTCAACTAGCCGGTGCCCCCGCACATTGACTCTGCACCGGTACCCCCCTGTATATATAGCCTCCCTACTGTTATTTTATTTTACTTCTGCTCTTTTTTTCTCAACACTTTTTTTGTTGTTGTTTTATTTTTACTTTCTTTGTTAAAAATAAATGCACTGTTGGTTAAGGGCTGTAAGTAAGCATTTCACTGTAATGTCTGCACCTGTTGTATTCAGCGCATGTGACCAATAAAATTTGATTTGATTTGATTTGATTTAACCCTCCTTTTAAAGCTTCCAGTCTGTTATTCTATCTCAATCAGCATGACAGAGTGATCTCCAGCCTTGTCCTCGTCAACACTCTCACCTGTGTTAACGAGAGAATCACTGACATGATGTCAGCTGGTCCTTTTGTGGCAGGGCTGAAATGCAGTGGAAATGTTTTTTTGGGGATTAAGTTCATTTTCATGGCAAAGAGGGACTTTGCAATTAATTGCAATTCATCTGATCACTCTTCATAACATTCTGGAGTATATGCAAATTGCCATCATAAAAACTGAGGCAGCAGACTTTATGAAAATTAGGATTTGTGTAATTCTCAAAACGTTTGACCACGACTGTATATGATGATTTTATGTGAGTGTGTGTGGGTGTGTGTAGAATCAGTATGAATGTGTGTGCGTGTTACATGTGCGTGTGAGCAAATGGTGTGTGTGTGTGTGTGTGTGAGTGAGTGTGTAGAGTCAGTGCAAAAATGTAAATTAAATAAAAGGGTCAATGCTAATAGTCTGTGTAGCCATTTTGTTAGCTAATTAGCAGTCTTATGGCTTGGGGGATAGAAGCTGTTCCGGAGCCTGTTGGTGTCAGCTCCGGTACCGCTTGCCGTGCAAAAGCAGAGAGAAGAGTCTATGGCTTGGGTGGCTAGAGACTAACACTTTTCTGGGCCTTCCTTTCACACTGCTTGATATTGAACTCCTGGATGGCATGGAGCTCGGCCCCAGTGATGTACTGGGCTGTCCGCATCACCCTCTGCAGAGACATGGTCTGTTTACATTTACAGTGCCTTCAGAAAGTATTCAGACCCCTTGACATTCTGTTAGTTTACAGCCTAATTCTAAAATTGTTTTTGTTTATTTTTTTATTCCTCATCAATCTACACACAATACCCCATAATGACAAAGCAAAAACAGGTTTTTAGAAATGTTTGCTAATTTATTAAACATAAAAAATGAAAATATCACATTTACATAAGTATTCAGACCCTTTACTCAGTACTTTGTTGAAGAACCTTTGGCAGTGATTACAGCCTCGAGTCTTCTTGGGTATGACGCTACAGGCTTGGCACACCTGTATTTGGGGAGTTTCTCCCATTCTTCTCTGCAGATCCTCTCAAGCTCTGTCAGGTTGGATGGGGAGCGTCGCCGCACAGCTATTTTCAGGTCTCTCCAGAGATGTTAGATCAGGTTCAAGTCCGGGCTCTGGCTGGGCCACTCAAGGACATTCAGAGACTTGTCCCGAAGCCACTCCTGCGTTGTCTTAGCTGTGTGCTTAGGGTCGTTGTCCTGTTGGAAGGGGAACCTTGGCCCCAGTCTGAGCGCTCTGGAGCAGGTTTTCATTAAGGATCTTTCTGTACTTTGCTCTGTTCATCTTTGCCTCGATCCTGACTAGTCTCCCCATCCCTGCCGCTGAAAAACATCCCCACAGTAGGGATGGTGCCAGGTTTCCTCCAGACATGACGCTTGGCATACAGGCCAAAGAGTTCAATCTTGGTTTCACCAGACTAGAAAATCTTTTTTCTCATGGACTGAGAGTCCTTTAGGTGCCTTTTGGCAAACTCCAAGCGGGCTGTCATGTGCCTTTCACTGAGGAGTGGCTTCCGTCTGGCCACTCTACAATAAAGGCCTGATTGGTGGTGCTGCAGAGATGGTTGTCCTTCTGGAAGGTTCTCCCATCTCCACAGAGGAACTCTGGAGCTCTGTCAGAGTGACATTCGGGTTCTTGGTCACCTCCCTGACCAAGGCCTTTCTCCCCCGATTGCTCAGTTTGGCCGGGCAGCCAGCACTAGGAAGAGTCTTAGTGGTTCCAAACTTCTTCCATTTAAGAATGATGGAGGCCACTGTGTTCTTGGGGACCTTCAATGCTGCAGAAATTTTTTGGTACCCAGAAATGTTTTGGTACCCTTCCCCAGATCTGTGTCTCGACACAATCCTGTCTCGGAGCTTATGTAAATAAGGTATTTCTTTTTTATTTGTAATACGTTTGCAAACATTTTTCTAAAATTTCTAAAAACCTATTTTTGCTTTGTCATTATGGGGTATTGTGTGTACATTGCTGAGGATTTTTATTTAATTAATCAATTTTAGAATAAGGCTGTAATGCAACAAAATGTGGAAAAAGTCAAGGGGTCTGAATACTTTCCGAATGCACTGTATACTGAATATAAATATAAACGCAACATGAAACAACTTCAACGATTTTACTGAGTTACTGTTCATATAAGGATATCAGTCAATTGAAATACATTTGTTAGGCCCTAATCTATGGATTTCACATGACTGGGCAGGGGCGCAGCCATGGGTGGGCCTGGGAGGGCATAGGCCAACACACTTTGGAGCCAGGACCACCCACTGGGGAGCCAGGCCCAGCCAATCAGAATGAGCTTTATTACAGACAGGAATACTCCTCAATTTCATCAGCTGTCTGGGTGGCTGGTCTCAGTGTATTTTAGAGGCTATTTCTACAGAAACATGGCATAAAACCCGTATAAACTGTATATATATTTACAGTTGAAGTCGGAAGTTTACATACACCTTAGCCAAATACATTTAAACTCAGTTTTTCACAATTCTTGACATTTAATCCTAGTAAAAATTCCCTGTCTTAGGTAAGTTAGGATCACCACTTTATTTTAAGAATGTGAAATATCAGAATAATAGTAGAGATAATGATTTATTTCAGCTTTCATTTCTTTCATCACATTCCCAGTGGGTCAGAAGTTTACATACACTCAATTAGTATTTGGTAGCATTGCCTTTAAATTGTTTAACTTGGGTCAAACGTTTCGGGTAGCCTTCCACAAGCTTCCCACAATAAGTTGGGTGAATTTTGGCCCATTCCTCCTGACAGAGCTGGTGTAACTGAGTCAGGTTTGTAGGCCTCCTTGCTCGCACAAGCTTTTTCAGTTCTGCCCACAAATGTTCTATAGGATTGAGATCAGGGCTTTGTGTTGGCCACTCTAATACCTTGACTTTGTTGTCCTTAAGCCATTTTGCCACAACGTTGGAAGTATGCTTGGGGTCATTGTCCATTTGGAAGACCCATTTGTGACCAAGCTTTAACTTCCTTACTGATGTCTTGAGATGTTGCTTCAATATATCCACATAATTTTCCTTCCTCATGATGCCATCAATTTTGTGAAGTGCACCAGTCCCTCTTGCAGCAAAGCACCCACACAGCATGATGCTGCCACCCCCGTGCTTCACGTTTGGGATGGTGTTCTTCAGCTTGCAAGCGTTCCCCTTTTTCCTCCAAACATAACGATGGTCATTATGGCCAAACAGTTCTATTTTTGTTTCATCAGACCAGAGGACATTTCTCCAAAAAGTACGATCTTTGTCCCCATGTGCAGTTGCAAACCGTAGTCTGTCTTTTTTATGGCGGTTTTGGAGTAGTGGCTACTTCATTGTTGAGTGGCCTTTCAGGTTATGTCGATATAGGACTTGTTTTACTGTGGATATAGATACTTTTGTACATGTTTCCTCCAGCATCTTCACAAGGTCCTTTGCTGTTGTTCTGGGATTGATTTGCACTTTTCGCACCAAAGTACATTCATCTCTAGGAGACAGAATGCTTCTCCTTCCTGAGCGGTATGACGGCTGCGTGGTCCCATGGTGTTTATACTTGTGTACTATTGTTTGTACAGATGAATGTGGTACCTTCAGGCATTTGGAAACTGCTCCCAAGGATGAACCAGACTTGTGGAGGCCTACAATTGCTTTTCTGAGGTCTTGGCTGATTTATTTTGATTTTCCCATGTCAAGCAAAGAGGCACTGAGTTTGAAGGTAGGCCTTGAAATACATCCACAGGTACACCTCCAATTGACTCAAATGATGTCAATTATCCTATCAGAAGCTTCTAAAGCCATGACATCATTTTCTGGAATTTTCCAAGCTGTTTAAAGGCACAGTCAACTTAGTTAATGTAAACTTCTGACCCACTGGAATTGTGATGCAGTGAATTATAAGTGAAATAATCTGTCTGTAAACAATTGTTGGAAAAATTACTTGTGTCATGCACAAAGTAGATGTCCTAACCGACTTGCCAAAACTATAGTTTGTTAACAAGAAATTTGTGGAGTGGTTGAAAAACGAGTTTTAATGACTCCAACCTAAGTGTATGTAAACTTCCGACTTCAACTGTATATGTTCATATTTTAAGTTGACAATAATTATATTACACAATTTCTAATATCACATGCCTATAACATGCCTTTCTGATATCACATTTCCGCATATGTAAAATCATGATTATGCCTCTACTGCCATTCATTCCAATTAGACTGGTTTGGGGTTTCTCCTTGACCAATATGGCTGCCATTTTAACCCCATTCTGGAACTTTGAGGGTTTATGACATAGCCCCTCTACTAATTTAATAGGATCTCTATGACAATAGGTTTCACACAATACAGCATTGATTGTTAACTAACAATTCACACCATCCTTTTTTCCTCAGCAAGATGAACACAACCGAGGCCACCAGCAAAGACTATTACGATTACTATTATGGCAACCCCTGTAGCACTGGCACCAGTCTAACCCGAGGGACCAACTACCAGCCCATTCTCTTCTACCTGGTGTTCACCCTGGGTCTGACAGGCAACAGTCTGGTGCTCTGGGTCCTCCTCAAGTACATGAAACTGAAGACCATGACAGACATCTGTCTGCTGAACCTAGCCCTATCTGACCTGCTCCTCGCCCTCTCTCTGCCTCTCTGGGCCTACAACGCCCAGGGTCATGAGTTTGAAGGGGACAGTCCGTGTAAGATCATGGCTGGTGTCTACCAGGTGGGCTTCTACAGCAGCATCCTGTTTGTGACCCTGATGAGTGTGGATCGCTACCTGGCCATCGTTCACGCCGTGGCCGCCATGAGGGCCAGGACGCTGCGTTATGGAGCGCTAGCGAGCGTCATCGTCTGGGTAGCGTCCATCGCCGCTGCTCTCCCTGAGGTCATCTTCGCAGCGGTGGTGAAGGAGAATGATGAGGACAGTGGTTCAAGTTGCCAGCGGATTTACCCAGAGGACACAGAGAAGACATGGAAGTTGTTCCGGAACTTTGGTGAAAACGGAGTGGGGATTATCCTATGTCTGCCCATAATGGTATTTTGTTACATCAGTATTCTCACTGTACTACAGAGGTTAAGGAACTCCAAAAAAGACAGGGCCATGAAACTGATATTCGCCATCGTGGTTGTGTTTATAGTCTCCTGGGTCCCTTACAACGTTGTGGTTTTCCTCCGGACCCTTCAGATGTTTGACATTGGGAATAGCTGTGAGGCTTCAACACAGGTTGATACAGCTATGGAGGTGACAGAGACCATAGCGCTGGCTCACTGCTGTGTCAACCCAGTCATCTACGCTTTTGTAGGAGAGAAATTCAGAAAGTGTTTGGGCACTGTGCTCTCTAGATATCCATTGTGTAAAAAGCTCAGCAAACATGCAATGGGAAGCAGCAGAGCTTCAGAAAACGAGACTTCTAACACACCTGTGTGATTCTACTGCTGAAAGACGATACTTCCACTGCTGAAAACCTGTTTGATGCATTTTCACTGACAAAAACACTTCAGTTGGAAAGCAGCAGGTCGAGCAGAAGACCAATTTCTGTGTCGTTTGGAATAATGAAGTATTCCTCTTCTTCTTCTGAACACAAACCTGCATATAAATTAAGTGTAACTGTATAATATTTGACTGTAAATGTATTTTGATGAGCTCTGACTATTTGATTGAGCGTGATGGGCTGTTTATGTTTTGATTACCCATGTACTTATTTCATGTACAGTATAGGCCAGCACACATTTTTGATATAGCATAATATTAATATGTTTTGCATAGAGATTATCTCAACTTTTGTTCTTATTGTATGCACACATTTTTCTTATAACATCAAAGTACAACCAGGGGCAGTGTTGTGGCCAGAGGACTGCTGCTGGATGGCCAGTGGTTATCTGGCTACTCATTGGCTACATTTGCAGGCCAAATATTATTTTGGTTGAATTTTGACCCTCCTTTGGATGAGGACCTGTTTTGGTATTAACTTGAACCTGGACATCCAGTCCAGAATTTGACCTTTCTGGGGGGTTTTCTTAATAAATAAGCCTGAGAATTTTGTTGTGCTCAAACATATTTGTTCTGCATTGTGTTTTCATTTTATGATGCTGCTATAGACCCCTATACTCCAGTCTGCTCCACAATATATTTTATTCAGTTGAAGATGCTAAATTCAAAGATGAGACAGACAACAATCCTGCTCAATCTGTCAATAGGTTCAAATGTTATTTACAGTAGTTTTACTTAGAAATAGTTTTCACCCAGAAAACTCACACATCAATCTAGTCAACATAGAATGTATTTCAATTGTTCTAAGACAGGAATTATATCAGCAGTCACCATATTTTCAAAATGGAAGCTAGCAATGATGCTAGAACCAATGCATCCCTCAGTCATGACACAAAAGTATTTCAAAGTGTTCAGCTAACCACTTCTCAGTAAAGTTAGTTGCCTAAGCAACCCTATGAGTATGCGTCATCCACAGGATATCCTGCTTTGTGGTGAACATGTCTGCAGTGCAGATCAAGCCTTTGGGAATAGTGACACTGTTCAAATAAGATAATACATTATTGATCTCGAAAAAGGGTCCACAGTGTTCAATAAACTAAACCTGCAACATGGATTGCTCCAGGTTCCTGTAGTGAATATTGCATTCATGATGCACAGGGGATGTGCAGGTACAAATGCATGCCATTTGGACTTAAATCTGCACCCATCTATGCAGTATGGTTTGGCCACATCTACCCCCGCCCCACCCCCCACCCCCCCAGACCTAAGATAGAGAAGAAAAACCTGCAGACATAGGGTCCCTGCAGCTCCCAGAACTACTGTCATTAGTGTATAACCCCCAAAGAGAGAACTCAACCCAGTTTGACAGTGAGTATATGGTGCTTACTATATGTGAGGGTTGGTTTCAGGATGCTTTGCAAAAGTTACTTTGCTGTGCATAGTGTTGTACAGTATCTTGAATTTCCCACATAGTGTCTCTGCAGGCTTCAGCTTTATACCATTCAAGTAATTTTTTTCACGTTATTTTTGTAACTTAATTTTATTAGCAACTTTCATAAATTGATTTGCAGTCCTGTAATTAGCAATGAATAAAAAAAAACATTTATGTGGTCATTTTTTACATTTTATTTCAGGGATGAATATCACTGGATATCCTGTTCACACCATGGCAAGGTGGAACTTTATATTTTTTATTTTACAAATAGCTCTATTTGAATATTAATAGTATCATCAATTAATACATTTATCATAATAACTTATAATAATTACATAATTGCTGTAAATAATGTAATGTCTTATGTTATACTGTATAAAATGGGCCATTGATACGTTCGCCTGTAATTGAGAAGCTCAAATCATGAATTCCAGGGTGAACACCACAACCATTACCTTCAGCGCTGTGAGTGTTAAGAATGGGAATTCATCCTGTTGTACATTTGATAATTCATTCAGCTACTCATTTGAGAACTCATCCAGTTATGCATATGGGTAAGTTAAGGTCTAGAATGTCTTGACTTTAAGAAACACACATTTTGAGGAAAGAGTGCAATTGGTGTTACAGAATTTCTGCCCAATCTTCCAATCATGTTTTAAAAAATGAAATGTTGCTCATAGAAATAAAGTACTATTTGCATTTACACCATTGTACTGTATATATTGTTGTTGGTGGACCCTATTCTGATAATAAGCACATCTTTCAGACTGTGGCTTTAAGAATGTGCATTCTTATCATTGCTGCTTGGTTAATTCTCCTCTTCTGATCTTTTACAGCACACATTTTGCAGACGCATCTGAAGAAACCCCATTTAACTATGATGACGACTATAACAATGACTATGGCCCTTGCAAGTACAAGGCACACGGAGCCAGCTTCCTGCCAGTGCTGTACTCCCTCTTCTTCATCCTGGGGTTTCTGGGGAACGCTCTGGTCCTGTGGGTCATCCTGCTGGGGGCGAGACTACGCAGCATGACCGACGTGTGTCTCCTGAACCTGGCCTTGGCTGACCTGCTCCTGGTCTGCTCCTTGCCTTTCCTGGCCCACCACGCTAGAGACCAGTGGGTGTTTGGTGACGTCATGTGCAAAGTGGTCCTCAGCGCCTACCACATTGGCTTCTACAGTGGCATCTTCTTCATCACCCTGATGAGTGTGGACAGGTACCTGGCCATAGTCCATGCAGTGTACGCCATGAGAGCCAGAACACGGAAGTACGGGGCCATCGCTGCCGTCGTGACCTGGTTGGCTGGATTCCTGGCCTCGTTTCCTGAGGCACTGTTTATTAAAGTGGAGAAACACAACGAGAAAGAAAATTGTCGCCCCGTCTATGATAGACACACTTGGGGAATTTTTTGCCTTTTCAAAATGAACACACTTGGTCTGCTAATCCCCCTCGTCATCATGGGGTTCTGCTACACACAGATAGTGAGAAAGCTGCTCAGTTCTCCATCATCCAAAAAGCAGGCCATCAGACTTGTTCTCATTGTGGTTGTGGTGTTTTTCTGCTGCTGGACTCCGTACAACATGGCATCATTTTTCAAGGCCTTGGAGCTAAGTAGTGACAACCAAAATTGTGAGAGTAGCAAAGCCCTCAGACTCACTCTACAGATCACAGAGGCCATGGCCTACTCCCATAGCTGCCTGAATCCCATCCTCTATGTGTTTGTGGGGCAGAAGTTTAGAAGGCATCTCATAAGACTGATGAGCAAGGCTCCCTGCAGGATGTGTCAGTTCATGAAGAACTACCTGACCAGGGACTTGAGCGCCTTGAGGACAGGATCTGTCTACTCACAAACCACCAGCGTGGATGAGAGATCTACTGCAGTGTGAACTGCAACTTAAATGCAAAGACAAATACATCTGACATCACATGTACATTCCAATACATACAGTGCATTCGGAAAGTATTCAGACCCCTTAACTTTTTCCATATTTTATTATGTTACAGCCTTATTCTAAAGTGGATTAAAAGGTTAATACCAAATCCAGTGTCAAATACAATCATCAGAAAATAATAGGCTCTGATCCAGGTGCATGGCGAAGTCTCAGAGGTTCGCACCAGGGGGTTGAGTTTTACAGAAATCAACCCAATCACTATAAACTCCACAAACCATTTAATTTCCCTTTGTACAGCATTTTGTCTAGTACAGTATGTCTATTTGAAGTTTTTGGCACATTTTGCAAAGTCATCATTTTCTTTTAAAATGTATTGTAAATCTGCTAGCACACGCTTACTATGTAAATACAGTAATCATTTTTGATTCTATGCAAATAAATGTATTACAGTAACTTCATCCCCTCTTGCATGTAGCAAATTATTCAAATTAAAGTACTGCCAAGATAAGGTAATAAAGATATACTCAATGACCTGGATGTTTTCTCTATGTTCCCCTGTGTCAGTGCTAGAGAATATGTGAGTGATGGTGCCACCGCAGACCAGTATCTCTTACTCCCGTTAGCAACCTATCTCACCACAAAGAGTGAGAGACACTGCTTGTGCCTTACAATGTGTACACAAAAAATAACCCTAATGTTATTCACTGCAGTATTGTAACATATTTTATATTAAACATTAAGGCCCGAGAAGGTGTGGTATACGGCCAATATACCACGGCTAAGGGCTGTTCTTACACACGATGCAAAGCGGAGTGCCTGGACACAGCCCTTAGCCCTTAGCCGTGGATTAAGAGATACTGCTCAGTCCCCTCCTGTACTCTCTGTTCACCCATGACTGCATGGCCAGGCACGACTCCAACACCATCATTAAGTTTGCCGACGACACAACAGTGGTAGGCCTGATCACCGACAACGATGAGACAGCCTATAGGGAGGAGGTCAGAGATCTGGCCGTGTGGTGCCAGGACAACAACCTCTCCCTCAACGTGACCAAGACAAAGGAGATGATTGTGGACTACAGGAAAAAAAAGAGGACTGAGCACGCCCCCATTCTCATCGACGGGGCTGTAGTGGAACAGGTTGAGAGCTTCAAGTTCCTTGGTGTCCACATCACCAACGAACTATCATGGTCCAAACACACCAAGACAGTCGTGAAGAGGGCACGACAAAGCCTATTCCCCCTCAGGAGACTAAAAAGATTTGGCATGGGTCCTCAGATCCTCAAAAAATTATACAGCTGCACCATCGAGAGCATCCTGACTGGTTGCATCACCGCCTGGTATGGCAACTGCTTGGCCTCTGACCGCAAGGCACTACAGAGGGTAGTGCGTACGGCCCAGTACATCACTGGGGCAAAGCTCCCTGCCATCCAGGACCTCTATACCAGGCGATGTCAGAGGAAGGCCCTCAAAATTGTCAAAGACTCCAGCCACCCTAGTCATAGACTGTTCTCTCTGCTACCGCACAGCAAGCGATACCGGAGTGCCAAGTCTAGGTCCAAAAGACTTCTCAACAGCTTCTACCCCCAAGCCATAAGACTCCTGAACAGCTAATCATGGCTACCCGGACTATTTGCACTGCCCCCCCACCCCATCCTTTTTACGCTGCTGCTACTCTGTTAAGTATTTATGCATAGTCACTTTAACTCTACCCACATGTACAATATTACCTCAACTACCTCAACTAGCCGGTGCCCCCGCACATTGACTCTGCAACGGTACCCCCCTGTATATATAGCCTCCCTACTGTCACTTTATTTTACTGTATATATATCCTCCCTACTGTCACTTTATTTTACTTCTGCTCTTTTTTTCTCAACACTTTTTTTGTTGTTGTTTTATTCTTACTTTTTTTTTTTTTTTTTTTTTATAAATGCACTGTTGGTTAAGGGCTGTAAGTAAGCATTTCACTGCAATGTCTGCACCTGTTGTATTCGGCGCATGTGACCAATAAAATTTGATTTGATTTGATTTGATTTGGTATATTGCCCATATATCACAAACCCCTGAGGAGCCTTATTGCTATTATAAACTGGTTACCAATGTAATTAGAGCAGTAAAACTAAATGTTTTGTCATACCCGTGGTATACAGTCTGATACAGTGGCTTGCGAAAGTATTCACCCCCCTTGGCATTTTTCCTATTTTGATGCCTTACAACCTGGAATTAAAATATATTTTGTATCATTTGATTTACACAACATGCCTACCACTTTGAAGATGCAAAATATGTTTTATTGTGAAACAAACAAGAAATAAGACAAAAAAACAGAAAACTTGAGCGTGCATAACTATTCACCCCCCCCAAACTTTGTAGAGCCACCTTTTGCAGCAATTACAGCTGCAAGTCTCTAGGGGTATGTCTCTATAAGCTTGGCACATCTAGCCACTGGGATTTTTGCCCATTCTTCAAGGCAAAACTGCTCCAGCTTCATCAAGTTGGATGGGTTCCTCTGGTGTACAGCAATCTTTAAGTCATACCACAGATTCTCAAATGGATTGAGGTCTGGGCTTTGACTAGGCCATTCCAAGACATTTAAATGTTTCCTTAAACCACTTGAGTGTTGCTTTAGCAGTATGATTAGGGCCAGAAACTATACTACATGATACAGTTATAAAGATTTCCATATGTTGTTATCATCCAGAGCCTTGCTGTAACTTTTTCCACATTTTGTTACGTTACAGCCTTATTCTAAAATTGACTAAATCGTTTTCTTTTTGCAAACGTATTAAAAATACAAAACTTTAATATTACATTTACATAACTATTCAGACCCTTTACTCAGTGCTTTGTTGAAGCACCTTTGGTAGTGATTACAGCCTTGAGTCTTCTCAAGCTCTGTCATGTAGGATGGGGAGCATCGGTACACAGCTATTTTCAGGTCTCTCCAGAGATGTTCGATCGGGTTCAAGTCCGGGCTCTGGCTGGGCCACTCAAGGACATTCAGAGACTTGTCCCGATGCAACTCCTGCGTTGTCTAGGTTGTGTGCTTAGGGTTGTTGTCCTGTTGGAAGGTGAACCTTCGCCCCAGTCTGCAGTCCTGAGGGTTATGGAGCAGGTTTCAATAAGGATCTCTCTGTACTTTGCTCCGTTCATCCTTCCTTCGATCCTGACTCGCCCCAGTCCCTGCCGCTGAAAAACATCCCCACAGCATGATGCTGCCACCACCATACTTTACCGTAGTGATGGTGCCAAGTTTTGTCCAGACGTGACGCTTTCCGAATGCATTGTGTATTTTTATATATACAGTGGGGGAAAAAAGTATTTAGTCAGCCACCAATTGTGCAAGTTCACCCACTTAAAAAGATGAGAGAGGCCTGTAATTTTCATCAAAGGTACACGTCAACTATGACAGACAAATTGAGATTTTTTTTCTCCAGAAAATCACATTGTAGGATTTTTAATGAATTTATTTGCAAATGATGGTGGAAAATAAGTATTTGGTCACCTACAAACAAGCAAGATTTCTGTCTCTCACAGACCTGTAACTTCTTCTTTAAGAGGCTCCTCTGTCCTCCACTCGTTACCTGTATTAATGGCACCTGTTTGAACTTGTTATCAGTATAAAAGACACCTGTCCACAACCTCAAACAGTCACACTCCAAACTCCACTATGGCCAAGACCAAAGAGCTGTCAAAGGACACCAGAAACAAAATGGTAGACCTGCACCAGGCTGGGAAGACTGAATCTGCAATAGGTAAGCAGCTTGGTTTGAAGAAATCAACTGTGGGAGCAATTATTAGGAAATGGAAGACATACAAGACCACTGATAATCTCCCTCGATCTGGGGCTCCACGCAAGATCTCACCCCATGGGGTCAAAATGATCACAAGAACGGTGAGCAAAAATCCCAGAACCACACGGGGGGACCTAGTGAATGACCTGCAGAGAGCTGGGACCAAAGTAACAAAGCCTACCATCAGTAACACACTACGCCGCCAGGGACTCAAATCCTGCAGTGCAAGACGTGTCCCCCTGCTTAAGCCAGTACATGTCCAGGCCCGTCTGAAGTTTGCTAGAGTGCATTTGGATGATCCAGAAGAGGATTGGGAGAATGTCATATGGTCAGATGAAACCAAAATAGAACTTTTTGGTAAAAACTCAACTCGTCGTGTTTGGAGGACAAAGAATGCTGAGTTGCATCCAAAGAACACCATACCTACTGTGAAGCATGGGGTGGAAACATCATGCTTTGGGGCTGTTTTTCTGCAAAGGGACCAGGATGACTGATCTGTGTAAAGGAAAGAATGAATGGGGCCATGTATCGTGAGATTTTGAGTGAAAACCTCCTTCCATCAGCAAGGGCATTGAAGATGAAACGTGGCTGGGTCTTTCAGCATGACAATGATCCCAAACACACCGCCCGGGCAACGGAGGAGTGGATTCGTAAGAAGCATTTCAAGGTCCTGGAGTGGCCTAGCCAGTCTCCAGATCTCAACCCCATAGAAAATCTTTGGAGGGAGTTGAAAGTCCGTGTTGCCCAGCGACAGCCCCAAAACATCACTGCTCTAGAGGAGATCTGCATGGAGGAATGGGCCAAAATACCAGCAACAATGTGTGAAAACCTTGTGAAGACTTACAGAAAACGTTTGACCTGTGTCATTGCCAACAAAGGGTATATAACAAAGTATTGAGAAACTTTTGTTATTGACCAAATACTTATTTTCCACCATAATTTGCAAATAAATTCATTAAAAATCCTACAATGTGATTTTCTGGAGAGAAAAAATCTCATTTTGCCTGTCATAGTTGACGTGTACCTATGATGAAAATTACAGGCCTCTCATCTTTTTAAGTGGGAGAACTTGCACAATTGGTGGCTGACTAAATACTTTTTTCCCCCACTGTAGTTTGGGTCGGGGGCCACCTTGGGCCTGGGGCCCTAAGCGACCGCTGATGTAGCTTATGCCTGGAACTGGCCCTGAAAGGAAGAAATTATTAACTGTACTTTGGTATACTTAGTTGTATTAGAATAGGATCACCTACTACAGGGACTGTAGCTACAGTCTAAAACAGCCCAGTGACCTAAACACACACAGATAGATAGCTGTTTATCTCTTCCTGTTGACAGGCCTGCATGGTGATATAAAACCACAACCTCACACATATGACAATATCATTGATAACAAGGTATTTTTTGGGTTGAGCCAGCCAGATGGTTTTGTGTAGGCTGAATATAAAATGGGGGGACTTAGATAATGAAAATAATGGAACACAAAGCCAGAGGCCTTGTACCATGTAAACAAGTTAACACAATTTAGCAATAAGCAGTATTAATGAACTGGTTTCGAAAAGAGCTAATTGCAGGCAGAGCTTTTAAATATATAGAAAGGTCATGCTCTGATACCGCTAATGTAATTACATATAACCAACAAAGAACCCTAACCAACAAAGGACAAATCTTGCACACATGCAAATCTTTTTACTTACATTTCACTAAAAAGCATCAGATAAGGAAAAAATTGTGATGGGTCCGCACTCAAAAGGATGTCGCATAAAGATTACTTCATAATAAAAAAATTATAAAAACAATTGAACTGAATCATGATAGCATGCAAAGACGTTTTGGCTTAACGGACTTCTCCAGTGTGTAGGTAAAAATAAAATAAAAATCAAGAACAACATTTGTATATGAGCAACCAGTGAGCAGCAGGTGCTTCTAAGGTTGCCAGTCAATTGCCAATCAGTGATGTGGCTTCTCTGGTCTACCTGTATATGTGTTACAATCACAAAGAAATACAAAATTACAGGATATGGGAGTGGGCACGAAGGGCAATTCGGGGTATCAGGTGTGAACCATTCATGAATCAATTGGCTTAGATGTCCGCTCACTTGGGTACATGATATCAATTCATCAGATAGCTTTCCAAAGAACATCAGGCTAGGTCGTTCATACACCACTGTATTGTTTTACACCTGTTGTGTCCTGTGCATGTTGCGAATAAACTTTGAAACTTGAAACTTTGGCCTATAGTAAGGAGGTGAAATCTTTTAATTTCATAAATTCATACTCTTATACAAGAACACTGTCCATATCATATTTTATCATTTATGAGTCAGCCCCACATATTATTTAGCTACTGCTACTAGTACTACTATTATATTTGATCAGCCAGCTTGGTCTCATAGACTAGACGTCACATAGTAAATGTAAATCCGGGACACCCAAATTGGTATGATATGTAACGTTTGGCATGGTTACATAAAACAGATGGTTACTTAAGGAAAAAAATAAAGTAGGGTGGTTGGTCGGGGTGGAAGTTTGAATCTCATCAAGGAACAACTTTAGCTTTTTAGCTACTTTGCAACTGCTTAGCATGTTAGCCAACCCTTCCCCTAACCCTTTTAGCTAACCCTTCCCCTAACCCTTTAACCTAACTCCTAAATTGAATCCTAACCCAATAACCCTAACCCCTAGTTTAGCTAACATTAGCCAGCTAGCTAAAGTTAGCCACCTAGCTAGAATTCGAAACATGTCATATGTTTCTCAAATTTCTAACATATTGTAGTTTTGCAAATTCGTAACATATTGTAAGTTTTTCAAATTCATAACATATTGGACATTTTGCAAATTCATAACATATAATACAAATTGTAATTCGTGTAACTTGTATCTGTACAGGGTGAACTCTAAATTACTCTATGCAAAGGGGTTTTATGATATTTTCTAATTTGTAATTTCCTAGGCTTCTAGGCCTCTGGCCTAGTAAGCATCTCCTTGTTCATGCTTTTGTCGTGTATTGTTAGATTTCAGTGCAGCCTTTGATGTTATTGATCATACATTGTTATTGAAAAACTCACTTGCTATGGTTTTACATCACCTGCCATCACATGGTTGGAGAGTTATTTATCCAATAGAACCCAGAGAGTGTTCTTCAATGAAAACGTATCTTACATCAGATATGTACAGTGCGGTGTCGCTCAGGGCAGTTGCCTTGGGCCATTACTCGTATCTATTTTTACAAATGATTTGTCACTGGTCTTACACAAAGCTAGAATGACTATGTACGCTGATTATTCCACACTCTACATGCCAACACCCAACGCCAGTGAGCTCACTGAAATTCTAAATAAGACGTTACAGTCAGTATCAGAAAGGTTGATTAATTATAAACTGGTCTTGAATACATAAAGCATTGTAATTGGTTCAAAACATTCTCTAAGACCTAAACCCCAACTGGAGTTGTACATAAAGGGTGTGACCACTGAGCAAGTTGAGGAAGCTAAACTCCTAGGTATAACATTGGATGATCAATTATTATAGGCAAGTCATATTGACAACGTTGTTGTGAAGATGTAGAGTAGTATGTCTGTTATAAAAAGATGTTCTGCGTTTTTGACACAAAAATCAACTGTACTAGTTGTTCAGGCACTGGTCTTGTCCCATCTTGATTACTATCTGGTAATGGTCAAGTGCAGCAAAAAAAAAAAGACCTAGCAAAGCTGCAGCTGGCTCAAAACAGAGCAGCATGCATTGCCCTTAACTGCACATACAGAACTAACATCAACAACATGCATGCCAGTATTTCCTGGTTGTCTGCATAATCAAATAATATTGAGCTCAGATACCCATACATACCCCACAAGACATGCCCACAAGACTCTTCACAGTCCTCAAGTCCAAAATGAATTCACAGCAACGCAGTTTTATAGAGAGCCATGATCGCATGAAACTCCCTTCCATCTCCAATTACTCGAACAAACAGCAACATTACCTTTAAAAAGGGATCAAGTCAACTCATGTGAGGGGACACACACAGACACACACATAATGTTTTTGTTTTATTGTTTGTATTATTTTTTAGTTGCATTGTTTGTATATCATTGTATTTTAAATTTGGCGCATGCACGTACCGATGGAACGCATTGGGAGATAGTAGCTCCGCTTTCTACCGTCAAAACTATGATAATATGTAGAAGCCGGACAATATAGTTTAAATTAAGCCTTTAAAATCGATAGATCAATATATCCCCAAGTAACCGGGAGAGAGTGAGCGGTCAGTTATACACAACAGCGAACCAATCTGTGAGTAAAGCTCTAACCCAACACGCCATGACTTCCCTTAGAGGAAAAGACTAAGAACAACATGGAGATGCAAATGGGAGCAATGAAAAGCTGAATGATAACCAGGAAAACATGGCTAAAATGCTTTCAAGGCTCACAAAAACAAACAAACTGTTACAATCTGTTATTAAAAAAGTAGATTTGCTGGAAAGGCGCGTGGACGAACAAGACAACAAAATTGGCCTTCTGGAAACAAAGGTGCAAACTAGAAGATTAACTGGATCAGCTAGAAAACAGATTGAGACAAAATAATATGAGAATGTTCTCCTTATCAGAAGACGAGGAAAAAGGGGACCTTTCCATCTACGTGATCAAGCTGATATCGGAGGTGCTTGGCGTGGATGGATCACCTGCGCGATGCCATCGGATCAGCGTGAAGCAGAAGAACGCTAAATACCCTCGCATGGTAATCTTTAAACTGTGGAACTATCATATCAACGTCAACATTCTGAGGACACGGGGGAAAGGACATCAAGGTCCAGGGCCAGTCCATTCGATTCATCCAGGACCTGTCTGCTAGGCTGAGGAAAAACTGCCAGCAATTCATTCTGATCAGACAGTCACTGGAGTAAAAAGGAATTAACTCTCAACTCCGATTCCCAGCAGAACTGTGGATATGGAAGGGAACACAGAGACTGGAGTTCACAAGCGCTGATGAAGCCCTGAACATTGCAGGAAACCTTTCCAGTTGAAAGAGAGCCCAGTGCACTGAGGAGAGGCAGAAGCGGATAAAACAGATAAGCACACTAGGCTACATACAGTGATGCCCAAGACCAGTTTATCTTAAATTGAGACAATATTCCTTCCCCTCCCACCAATATAATCTAGACTCTATTGTCCCCAAGTAACTGTTCTTCTCTAGGAAGTAATGATAGAACTAGCTTATGCCAATGACATACATGGACACTGAAAATACAATATAAAAGAGGAAATATAGCATGTAAGTCAATAATTGTCAATAATAGTTACAGTTGAAGTCGGAAGTTTACATACACCTTAGCCAAATACATTTAAACTTAGTTTTTCACAATTCCTGACATTTAATCCTAGTAAAAATTCCCTGTTTTAGGTCAGTTAGGATCACCACTTTATTTTAAGAATGTGAAATGTCAGAATAATAGTAGCGAGAATGATTTATTTCAGCTTTTATTTCTTTCATCACATTCCCAGTGGGTCAGAAGTTTACATACACTCAATTAGTATTTGGTAGCATTGCCTTTAAAATTGTTACATTTGGGTCAAATGTTTCGGATAGCCTTCCACAAGCTTCCCACAATCAGTTGGGTGAATTTTGGATCATTCCTCCTGACAGAGCTGGTTTAACTGAGTCAGGTTTGAAGGCCTCCTTGCTCGCACACACTTTTTCAGTTCTGCCCACAAATGTTCTATAGGATTGAGGTCAGGGCTTTGTGATGGCCTCTCCAATGCCTTGACTTTGTTGTCATTAAGCCATTTTGCCACAACTTTGGGAGTATGTTTGGGGTCGTTGTCCATTTGGGACCCATTTGCGACCAAGCTTTAACTTCCTGACTGATGTCTTGAGATGTTGCTTCAATATATCCACATAATTTTCCTTCCTCATGATGCCATCTATTTTGTGAAGTGCACCAGTCCCTCCTGCAGCAAAGCACCCCCACAGCATGATGCTGCCACCCCCGTGCTTCACGGTTGGGATGGTGTTCTTCGGCTTGCAAGCATTCCCCTTTTTCCTCCAAACATAACGATGGTCATTATGGCCAAACAGTTCTATTTTTGTTTCATCAGACCAGAGGACATTTCTCCAAAAAGTACGATCTTTGTCCCCATGTGCAGTTGCAAACCGTAGTCTGGCTTTTTTATGGCGGTTTTGGAGCAGTGGCTTCTTCCTTGCAGAGTGGCCTTTTAGGTTATGTCGATATAGGACTATTTTTACTGTGGATATAGATACATTTGTACCTGTATTCTCCAGCATCTTCACAAGGTCCTTTGCTGTTGTTCTGGGATTGATTTGCACTTTTTGCACCAAAGTACATTCATCTCTAGGAGACAGAACGCGTCTCCTTCCTGAGCCGTATGACGGCTGCGTGGTCCCATGGTGTTTATACTTGCGTACTATTGTTTGTACAGATGAACGTGGTACCTTCAGGCGGTTGGAAATTGCTCCCAAGGATGAACCAGACTTGTGGAGGTCTACAATTTTTCTTTTGATTGTCCCATGATGTCAAGCAAAGAGGCACTGAGTTTGAAGGTAGGCCTTGAAATACATCCACAGGTACACCTCCAATTGACTCAAATGATGTAAATTAGCCATGACATCATTTTCTGGATTTTTCCAAGCTGTTTAAAGGCACAGTCAATTTAGTGTATGTACATTTCTGACCCACTGAAATTGTGATACAGTGAATTATAATTGAAATAATCTGTCTGTAAACAATTGTTGGAAAAATTACTTGTGTCATGCACAAAGCAGATGTCCTAACCGACTTGCCAAAACTATAGTTTGTTGACAAGAAATTTGTGGAGTGGTTGAAAAAAAACGAGTTTTAATGACTCCAACCTAAGTGTATGTAAACTTCGGACTTCAACTGTATATGGATGTGTATGTGTGTGTGGGCAAGAGGGTGCGAGTGGGTGTATGTGTGGGTATGTGTCTGTGCATATGCATTATCATTGGATAACAAATGGGATGACCTAAGATTACGGTTATCCTACCAACGGGACATTAAAAACTGTAATATCTTATGTTTCACCGAGTCGTGGCTGAACGACGACATGGATAACATACAGCTAGCGGGCTATACGCTACATCGGCAGGATAAAACGGCTGACTCCGGTAAGACAAGGGGTGGCGGTCTGTGTATATTTGTAAACAACAGCTGGTGCACAAAATCAAATACTAAGGAAGTCTCGAGGTTTTGCTCGCCTGAGGTAGAGTATCTTATGATAAGCTGTAGACCACATATTTACCAAGAGAGTTTTCATCTATATTTTTCATAGCTGTCTATTTACCACCACAAACCAATGCTGGCATTAAGATTGCACTGAATGAGTTGTATAAGGCCATAAATCAACAGGAAAACGCTCATCCAGATGCAGCGCTCCTAGTGGCCGGGGACTTTAATGCAGGAAAACTTAAATCCGTTCTACCTAATTTCTACCAGCATGTTAAATGTGCAACCAGAGGAAAAAAAACTCTAGACCACCTTTACTCCACACACAGAGACACATACAAAGCTCTCCCTCGCCCTCCATTTGGCAAATCAGACCATAACTCTATCCTCCTGATTCCTGCTTATAAGCAAAAACTAAAGCAGGAAGTACCAGTGACTCGGTTAATAAAAAAGTGGTCAGATGACACAGATGCTAAGCTACAGGACTGTTTTGCTAGCACAGACTGGAACATGTTCCGGGATTCTTCAGACAGCATTGAGGAGTACACCACACCAGTCACTGGCTTCATCAATAAGTGCATTGATGATGTCGTCCCCACAGTGACCGTACGTACATACCCCAACCAGAAGCCATGGATTACAGGAAACATCCGCACTGAGCTAAAGGGTAGAGCTGCCGCTTTCAAGGAACGGGACTCTAACCCGGACGCTTATAAGAAATCCCGCTATGCCCTCCGACGAACCATCAAACAGGCAAAGAGTCAATACAGGAATAAGATTGAATCGTACTACACTGGCTCTGACGCTCGTCGGATGTGGCAGGGCTTGAAAACTATTACAGACTACAAAGGGAAGCACAGCCGCGAGCTGCCCAGTGACACAAGCCTACCAGACGAGCTAAACCACTTCTATGCTCGCTTCGAGGCAAGCAACACTGAAGCATGCATGAGAGCACCAGCTGTTCCGGATGACTATGTGATCCCGCTCTCCGTAGCCGATGTGAGTAAGACTTTTAAGCAGGTCAACATTCACAAGGCCGCAGGGCCAGACGGATTACCAGGACGTGTACTCCGAGCATGTGCTGACCAACTGGCAAGTGTCTTCACTGACATTTTCAACATGTCCCTGACTGAGTCTGTAATACCAACATGTTTCAAGCAGACCATCATAGTCCCCGTGCCCAAGGACTCTAAGATAACCTGCCTAAATGACTACCGACCCGTAGCACTGACGTCTGTAGCCATGAAGTGCTTTGAAAGGCTGGTCATGGCTCACATCAACAGCATTATCCCAGAAACCCTAGACCCACTCCAATTTGCATACCGCCCCAACAGATCCACAGATGATGCAATCTCTATTGCATTCCACACTGCCCTTTCCCACCTGGACAAGAGGAACACCTACGTGAGAATGCTATTCATTGACTACAGCTCAGCATTCAACACCATAGTGCCCTCTAAGCTCATCACTAAGCTAAGGATCCTGGGACTAAACACCTCCCTCTGCAACTGGATCCTGGACTTCCTGACGGGCCGCCCCCAGGTGGTAAGGGTAGGTAACAACACATCTGCCACACTGATCCTCAACACGGGGGCCCCTCAGGGGTGCGTGCTCAGTCCCCTCCTGTACTCTCTGTTCACCCATGACTGCATGGTCAGGCACGACTCCAACACCATCATTAAGTTTGCCGACGACACAACAGTGGTAGGCCTGATCACCGACAACGATGATACCGCCTATAGGGAGGAGGTCAGAGACCTGGCCGTGTGGTGCCAGGACAACAACCTCTCCCTCAACGTGACCAAGACAAAGGAGATGATTGTGGACTACAGGAAAAAAAAGAGGACTGAGCACGCCCCCATTCTCATCGACGGGGCTGTAGTGGAACAGGTTGAGAGCTTCAAGTTCCTTGGTGTCCACATCACCAACGAACTATCATGGTCCAAACACACCAAGACAGTCGTGAAGAGGGCACGACAAAGCCTATTCCCCCTCAGGAGACTGAAAAGATTTGGCATGGGTCCTCAGATCCTAAAAAAATTATACAGCTGCACCATCGAGAGCATCCTGACTGGTTGCATCACCGCCTGGTATGGCAACTGCTTGGCCTCCGACCGCAAGGCACTACAGAGGGTAGTGCGTACGGCCCAGTACATCACTGGGGCCAAGCTTCCTGCCATCCAGGACCTCTATACCAGGCGGTGTCAGAGGAAGGCCCTCAAAATTGTCAAAGACTCCAGCCACCCTAGTCATAGACTGTTCTCTCTGCTACCGCACGGCAAGCGGTACCGGAGTGCCAAGTCTAGGTCCAAAAGACTTCTCAACAGCTTCTACCCCCAAGCCATAAGACTCCTGAACAGCTAATCATGGCTACCCGGACTATTTGCACTGCCCCCCCCACCCCATCCTTTTTACGCTGCTGCTACTCTGTTAATTATTTATGCATAGTCACTTTAACTCTACCCACATGTACATATTACTTCAACTACCTCAACTAACCGGTGCCCCCGCACATTGACTCTGCACCGGTACCCCCATGTATATATAGCCTCCCTACTGTTATTTTATTTTACTTCTGCTCTTTTTTTTTCTCAACACTTTTTTTGTAGTTTTATTTTTAAAAATAAATGCACTGTTGGTTAAGGGCTGTAAGTAAGCATTTCACTGTAATGTCTGCACCTGTTGTATTCAGCGCATGTGACCAATAAAATTTGATTTGATTTGATTTGAATATGAATATGTGTAGGAGGGCAGGAGAGAATGGGTCCGCGGGGGGGGGGGGGGCAATGGTGGGTAAGGATGGGATGGTATGACAAGCTTGGCTTGGGGGGGTAAGGGGGAGTAAAGATGGGAGGTGGTGATAAGCTTGGGTTGGGTAAAGGGGGGAGAACAAGAAGGGGCTGGTGGAGAGGGATGGATTTGGTTTGGGAGAGAGAGAAGGAGGACTTAATTATACTACAAAGTAATTGTATTTTTTTAAAACTTGTAAACCCATTGTAAAATGAATAAGAGTTCTGGACAGATTAGGAAAGGATGTAGAATCATTTGTATTCCTTGTTTGTCATTGCAACTCAGATTTAATGGTGGTTATTGGTGAGAACGGAGAGGGGCTATATCTGGGGGATTGGGATGGGTGACTGGGAGGGCATCAGACATTTCTCTGAGGTGTGCGCGGGGCCTCCACTCATCCCATTTCAGTCTCTCTGAGGACCCCCTCACCCCAAGTAGACCCCCACCAGCCACTATACTTTAATTTATTTATAAGATAATACAAACCAACCACAGTACTTTTTTCTTGGTACATTACGAGAGGAGTCGGAGCTAAAAAGCCCTAAAAAGGCATAGCGCCTCAAGTACAAAGATGCACTTTGCTTAATGTTTTCATATTCTTTTTTATGTCTGCTCAGCCCACATGCCCACAAGCTCTATATACTGTATCTAATGTATACAATAACCATGTATTTATACTATGATCCTCCTATTCTATGAAATGCCCATCGTCCTATGTCATGTCTGCTAAAACGTTTTACATGGTTCTTCAGTGAGACGGAACAGATAAGGTTAACTTTGATTCTATATAAGTAAAGACCAACAAAATCCAACTTATCACTTGGAATGTGCACATGCTCCATGATGTGGGAAAAAAAGCATGTGTTTCTCGAACACCTAAAGAGATTGTCAGCAGATATTTTTTTTTTGCAAGAGTTACATTTTTTAGAAGAAAAATTGAACATTTAAAGAGGAGCTGGGTTGGAGAGGCCTATGCTGCCACCTACTGTAGTAACAGCAGAGGTATAGGCATCCTGATAAATAAGAATACGCGATTTTCCCTTATATCTCAGCATATGGACCAAGAAGGCCGTTTTCTAATGTTGAATTGTACCTTACATGGTGAAAAATACAAATCGATTTCAATGTACAGTACCAGTCAAAAGTTTAGACACACCTACTTATTCAAGGGTTTTTCTTTATTTTTACAATTTTCTACATTGTAGAATAATAGTGAAGACATCAAAACTATGAAATAACACATATGGAATCATGTAGTAACCAAAAAAGGGTTAAACAAATCAAAACATATTTTAGATTTTAGATTCTTAAAAGTAGCCAACCTTTCTCTCAACCAGCTTCATGAGGTAGTTACCTGGAATGCTTTTCCAACAGTCTTGAAGGAGCTCCCACATATGCTGAGCACTTGTTGGCTGCTTTTTCTTCACTCTGCGGTCCAACTCATCCCAAACCATCTCAATTGGGAGCACTTCATCACTCTCCTTCTTGATCAAATAGCCCTTACACAGCCTGGAGGTGTGTTTTGAGTCATTGTTCTGTTGAAAAACAAATTATAGTCCCACTAAGCGCAAACCAGATGGGATGGCGTATCGCTGCAGAATGCTGTGGTAGCCATGCTGGTTAAGTGTGCCTTGAATTCTAAATAAATCACAGACAGTGTCACCAGCAAAGCACCCCCACACCATAACACCTCCTCCTCCATGCTTCACGGTGGGAACCACACATGCGGAGATAATCCGTTCACCTACTCTGCGTCTCACAAAGACACGGCGGTTGGAACCAAAAATCTGTGATTTGGACTCATCAGACCAAAGGACACATTTCCACCGGTCTAATGTCCATTGCTCGTGTTTCGTGGCCTAAGCAAGTCCCTTCTTCTCATTGGTGTCTTTTAGTAGTGGTTTCTTTGCAGCAATTCGACCATGAAGGCCTGTTTCACGCAGTCTCCTCTGAACAGTTGATGTTGAGATGTGTCTGTTACTTGAACTCTGTGACGCCTTTACAGTGGGGAAAAAAAGTATTTAGTCAGCCACCAATTGTGCAAGTTCTCCCACTTAACAAGATGAGAGAGGTCTGTAATTTTCATCATAGGTACACGTCAACTATGACAGACAAATTGAGATTTTTTTTTCAAGAAAATCACATTGTAGGATTTTTAATGAATTTATTTGCAAATTATGGTGCAAAATAAGTATTTGGTCACCTACAAACAAGCAAGATTTCTGGCTCTCACAGACCTGTAACAACTTCTTTAAGAGGCTCCTCTGTCCTCCACTCGTTACCTGTATTAATGGCACCTGTTTGAACTTGTTATCAGTATAAAAGACACCTGTCCACAACCTCAAACAGTCACACTCCAAACTCCACTATGGCCAAGACCAAAGAGCTGTCAAAGGACACCAGAAACAAAATTGTAGACCTGCACCAGGCTGGGAAGACTGAATCTGCAATAGGTAAGCAGCTTGGTTTGAAGAAATCAACTATGGGAGCAATTATTAGGAAATGGAAGACATACAAGACCACTGATAATCTCCCTCGATCTGGGGCTCCATGCAAGATCTCACCCCGTGGGGTCAAAATGATCACAAGAATGGTGAGCAAAAATCCCAGAACCACACGGGGGGACCTAGTGAATGACCTGCAGAGAGCTGGGACCAAAGTAACAAAGCCTACCATCAGTAACACACTACGCCGCCAGGGACTCAAATCCTGCAGTGCCAGACGTGTCCCCCTGCTTAAGCCAGTACATGTCCAGGCCCGTCTGAAGTTTGCTAGAGTGCATTTGGATGATCCAGAAGAGGATTGGGAGAATGTCATATGGTCAGATGAAACCAAAATATAACTTTTTGGTAAAAACTCAACTCGTTGTGTTTGGAGGACAAAGAATGCTGAGTTGCATCCAAAGAACACCATACCTACTGTGAAGCATGGGGGTGGAAACATCATGCTTTGGGGCTGTTTTTCTGCAAAGGGACCAGGACGACTGATCCGTGTAAAGGAAAGAATGAATGGGGCCATATATCGTGAGATTTTGAGTGAAAACCTCCTTCCATCAGCAAGGGCATTGAAGATGAAACGTGGCTGGGTCTTTCAGCATGACAATGATCCCAAACACACCGCCCGGGCAACGAAGGAGTGGCTTCGTAAGAAGCATTTCAAGGTCCTGGAGTGGCCTAGCCAGTCTCCAGATCTCAACCCCATAGAAAATCTTTGGAGGGAGTTGAAAGTCCGTGTTGCCCAGCGACAGCCCCAAAACATCACTGCTCTAGAGGAGATCTACATGGTGGAATGGGCCAAAATACCAGCAACAGTGTGTGAAAACCTTGTGAAGATTTATAGAAAACGTTTGACCTGTGTCATTGCCAACAAAGGGTATATAACAAAGTATTGAGAAACTTTTGTTATTGACCAAATACTTATTTTCCACCATAATTTGCAAATAAATTCATAAAAAATCCTACAATGTGATTTTCTGGAAAAAAAATTCTCATTTTGTCGGTCATAGTTGACGTGTACCTATGATGAAAATTACAGGCCTCTCTCATCTTTTTAAGTGGGAGAACTTGCACAATTGGTGCTGACTAAATACTTTTTTTCCCCACTGTATTTGGGTTGAGGTGCAGTTAACTCTAATGAACTTATCCTCTGCAGCAGAGGTAACTCTGGGTCTTCCTTTCCTGTGGCGGTCCTCATGAGAGCCAGTTTCATCATAGCGCTTGATGGTTTTTGCGACTGCACTTGAAAAAACGTTAAAAGTTCTTGAAATTTCCGGATTGACTGATCTTCATGACTTAAAGTAATGATGGACTGTCATTTCTCTTTGCTTATTTGAGCTGTTCTTGCCATAATATGGACTTGGTATTTTACCAAATAGGGCTATCTTCTGTATACCACCCCTACCTTGTCACAACACAACTGATTGGCTGAAACGCATTAAGAAGGAAAGAAATTCCACAAATTAACTTTTAACAAGGCACACATGTTAATTGAAATGCATTCCAGGTGACTACCTCATGAAGCTGGTTGAGAGAATGCCAAGAGTGTGCAAAGCTGTCATCAAGGCAAAGGGTGGCTACTTTGAAGAATCTCAAATATAAAATATATATTTTGATTTGTTTAACACTTTTCTGGTTACTACATGATTCCATATGTGTTATTTCATAGTTTTGATGTCTTCACTATTATGCTACAATGTAAAAAATTGTACAAATAAAGAAAAACCCTGGAATGAGTAGGTGTGTCCAAACTTTTGACTGGTAGTTTATATATACACACATGCATACATTACATACATACATACATACATACATACATACATACATACATATATATATATACATACATATATATATATATATATATACATATATATATATGTATATACATATATATATATATATACATATATATATACATATATATATACATATATATATATATATATATACATATATATATACATATATATATATATATATATATACATATATATATATATATATATATATACATATATATATATATATATATATATATATATATATATATATATATATATATATATATGTGTATGTGGTCAGAAACTATACTACATGATAAAGTTATAAAGATTTCCATTTGCTGTTATCATCCAGAGCCTTGCTGTAATAGACTGACACAAGGTTCAATTGCCATGACGCACTTATTAAACACCAGCTCAGTATGCCCCCTAGTGGGGAAGCCACTGTATTTTTGTGTGTGTGAAAACATTGAAAACAGGATAAAATCGCTGAAGATCACCTGAGCTTGCTGAGATGGCTCAGTAGCTGTGGTTGCATGCAAAACAGCAGCTGCTTTCGCTCTAAGAAGAGCTCTGTTGATTTCACACCTGATAAGGCAGAAGGGAAGTACATGCACTACACCTCGGTTAAATACAAACACAGGAACTGTCCCTAAACAACCTTCAAATGTATACCTTTTTAAAATCACACTTGATCAATTGTTACATTTAATTTTTTTCTGCATGAGCAACATGATTAACTGAATGAAACATCTAATTCAAGATCAGTTCATAATTTGAGCAATCAATTAGGTTAAACAGATGATTTTGGACATTAATAGTTCATGACAGCTGCTGAGTTTTTTAAACGTAATTCAAAAATGACTTGAACTTAACAGCCAAACCCGAGGATGGGGTTAACATCTATGATCTTTTCTGGCATCAAACATCATAGTTAAGTCTGAGGGGTCTGAAAGGGAAATGTATTGTATATCACACCTACATTAATCGGTAATCATTCTAAACATCATGAATGACTTTGGTTTGAAGTGCCTTTTGAAATAGTGGGAGGGGAAAGAACAGTTCAGTACTTTTTCAAACACATTTCCAATGAATAATCTTTGGTGCAAATTGACTGCACAACGCCTGCACCTTGGAGATAAGATCACAAACACTGTCTCTGGTTTCTCATATCTTGTTTATCTTCGATAGAGATCTGATTCAGATGAGAAACATCCAGTTAGTAAGTTGTGGACACCACACACACCTCCTATTCTCTTTGCTTCAATAACTGTCAACAACTGTCATGTTTCTCTCAGATATGAATGTTTATAAGGTTATAACCTTATAAACATTCATATCTGAGAGAAACATGACAGTTGTTGACAGTTGTTGACAGTTAACTCCTTGTGTCCTTGATATACATACAGTGGCTTCACACCACTTGACTTTTTCAGCCTGAATTTAATATGTATTCAATTGAGATTTTGTTTTAGAAATTTTTACAAATTAATAAAAAATGAAAAGCTGAAATGTCTTGAGTCATAAAGTTTTAACCCCTTTGTTATGGCAAGGTTCAGGAGTAAAAATTTGCTTAACAAGTAACATAATAAGTTGCATGGACTCTGTGTGCAATAATAGTGTTTAACATGATTTTAATGACTACCTCATCTCTGTACCCCACACATACAATTATCTGTAAGGTCCCTCAGTTGAGCAGTGAATTTCAAATACATATTCAACCACAAAGACCAGGGAGGTTTTCCAATTCCTTGCAAAGAAATGCACCTATTGGTAGATGGGTAAACATTTTAAAAAGCAGACGCTGAATACCCCTTTGAGCATGGTGAAGTTATTAATGACACTTTGGATGGTGTATCAATACACCCAGTCACTACAAAGATACAGGCGTCCTTCCTAACTCAGTTGCCAGAGGGTAAAGAAATCACTCAGGGATTTCACCATGAGGCCAATGGTGACTTTAAAACAGTTACAGAGTTTAATGGCTGTGATAGGAGAAAACTGAGGATGGATCAACAACATTGTAGTTACTCCACAATACTAACCTAAATGAAAATAAGGAAGCCTGTACAGATTAAAAATGACTTCAAAACATGCATCCTGTTTGCAATAAGTAAAACTGCAAAAGTAAAACTGCAAAAAATGTGCTAAAGAAATGAACTTTATGTCCTGAAGCATTATGTTTTGGGAAAATCAAACACAACACATCACTGAGTATCACTCTTCATTTTTCAAGCATGGTGGTAGCTGCATCACGTTATGGGTATGCTTGTCATCGGCAAGTTAGTTTTTTTAGGATAAAAATAAATGGAATAGAGCTAAGCACAGGCAAAATCCTAGAAGAAAATCTAGTTCAGTCTGCTTTCCAACAGACACTGGGAGACAAATTCACCTTTCAGCAGGACAATAACCTAAAACACAAGGCCAAATATACACTGGAGTTGCTTACCAATATAACATTGAATCTTCCTGAGTGGCCTAGTTACAGTTTGACTTAAATCGGCTTGAAAATCTATGGCAAGACTTGAAAATGGATGTCTAGCAATGATCAACAACTAACTTGACAGAGCTTGAAGAATAAAAAAAAAAAAAAGGGCAAATATTGTACAATCCAGGTGTGCAAAGATCTTAGTGACTTACCCAGAAAGACTAACAGCTGTAATCGCTGCCAAATGTGATTCTAACATGTATTGACTCAAGAGTGTGAATACTTATGTAAATTAGATATGTCTGTATTTAAGTTTCAATACATACGCAAAAAATTCTAAAAACATGTTTTCACTTTGTAATTATGGGGTATTGTGTGTAGATGGGTGAGAAAAAATAAATATTTAATCCATTTTGAATTCAGGCTGTAACACAACAAAATGTAGAATAAGTCATGGGGTATGAATACTTTCTGAAGGCACTGTACATACATAAATATGAAAAAAACTTCCAAGGGTATGTTCCATACGTTTAATGGCAAAATAACTGAGGACTAAATAAAATATTTACAGCACGTAATGTGTAAACACAATTTCTGTACAAAGAAATATACATGCAAAAGTAAAAATAAGTCATTTAACATTCAAAATGACATAGTATGTATAAAATATGATGAGGTTACATCCAGGTTCCCATGTTCGTCGTCCATGTCTGTACAGCTTTACAAAATGAATAAATAAGAGGACACAAAATGGGACTGTACAGGTTAACAAACACATTCATTGTATCACTGTGACTACTGCCTTGACATAGACATGAAACTTTGATAACCTTGTCAAGCTTAAAAGGAACTACAGCTGTTTCGTCCGCCTCTCCAGACCAATTGACTGGCACTTTAAAATCTGTTTGAACTCATACAATGATTAATTCACTGAAAACTGCTAGGTCATGGTCACTCAGATAAAGGGTAGGGTAATAGTGCCGCAACGTCCATGCACAATTATTGTAACGTTGGTACAATGTTGTGGACAGTTTTTTTTTGGTTCAAACCAAAGGCTAGGCAGAGAATGCTATCCCAAGTTTATCTTAAGTTAAACCAAGATGTTGATCATTGCAACACAAATGTCTAGCAAAATACATAACTTAAAAAGTCAAACAAACTTACACAACAATCACCACTTTGTGCACAGCTTGAGAAGAGAAGTGTTTGAAATGTTAATTAGGTATGCAGTAACAACCAACCACTAAACAACGTTCTTACAACGCTAATAAATAAAGCCACTGTGAACCAATGTAAACATCTATCTCTAGGTTCAGCATGGTTTTCATAACTTAACATGGTACATTATATAACACATTTAAAGAGGGTAAAGTACAGTTAACTTTGGTATAGTTACAGAAAATAAAACAAAAACAATGACAAACTGAAAGAATAAGTGCCAATAGAGATACACATCTTTTTTCTTATTTTACATTATTTGCGAAACCTGCATTTTAGGTTTCCAAGATATTAATACTGAACTTAATACGGAAAAGAGTAACACAATACATACATCTACTGCAGTACCAGGTACGTACATGCCTTTTTAGATTACGGATACAACACAAGTCTTCATAAATAGTTGCATACATGTTAAAGCTGCAACATTGCACATGAGCAATTAATGCAAAATACTAGTGCATTTATATAAGTATTTCTGGTAGTGAGGGTTTAAGTCATTTGATTGGCATGAGGAGGAGTTAGTCTCCCTCACACCTCTCTTCCATTGGCAGGACTTTCTATTCAGCTAACAAAACAGAGAATGAAGGCAGGAACACATTATTTACAGAGTAAGGCGGATGTATCAGAAATCTAAAGAGCTTTTCCAATAGTGTTATAGCTTTTAGTTGTTTGTTTGCTTGCTTGTTTATTTGTTTCTCTGCTGAGGTCTGACTAAAAATAGCATAATTGTACTAACTGTTAAAGGTCCATACAATAAGCAAGGCCAGTACAAAGCATTTGCTGATTTATTGTATGTTAATCAACTACAACTACAATGAGTTAGGTCTCTAACTGGTTCTAGAAGTAGTGTTCTAAAGCAACAACCCTGTGGTGGGTCGGTGGTGCTTTGTTCATATGTCCCATTCATTTTTGTTTTCATTCTTTTTAATAACCTTTGAAAAGGTATATGAATAAAGACATTTCTTTGTTTCTTCACTATACATTTTCTTTACAAAAAGTAATCTCTCATTACAAAAAACTTTTTCTTATATTCAACCAAAAGCAACCCGATATTACAGTATCGGTTTGTAATACTATCCAAACACAAGGCTTGTTCTCACTGGCTCTCGAGAAAGCTTTGTTTTCCCTGTTAGTCAAGTTTGAAATACTTTCAAATAGTTCATCTTCTTGTGCAGGCATATAGCCATCATCCATACAAAGGTGAGGGTGGAAGGGAAGTATCTAAATCTCTTGGGGGGAAAATGTCAGTCAAAAATATTAAAAGCAGTCAGCAGTCAGCAGTCAGCAGCAGCAGGATGCTGGGTAACATAGTTCTAAGAAAGTGGCGTAGTTGGCTGAGAGAGGATGAGATCATCAATGTGACTCGGTGGTTTCTGGGTACTGTAGTCCTCTAACCTGCTCATATCTGGTTGAGGAGTCTGCTGTGAAGGAAGGTCTTGATGCTGCCCATGGGCCTGACGTCGTTCTGGTGTTTCCGCCGCTCGATGAAGGAGATGAGTCTGGAAGTGTCGATGCATCCTGGGTGTTGGTTTTGGTGGTGGTGGGAGTCCCATGGCTGCAGCCAGGGCTCCTGAAGGCATGCGGTGGCCGAAGGTCTCCGGTCCGGCTCGCCCTGTAGGAGGAGACACACAAAATCCCTGGCCGCCTGGCTCACACCCTGGAAGTAGTCATGGGGGAAGCTGAAGTCCAGACGACAGATGTTCAGGCATGTCTCCTCAGCGCTCTCGTCCAGGAAGGGAGATGCCCCGCTCAGCACCACATATGTCACAACTCCCAGGCTCCAGAGGTCAGAGGTCAGGGAGACAGGCTGGCCCAGGACCAGCTCCGGGGCTGAGAATTCTGGGCTGCCCAGTAGAGGGTGGATGTAGTGGCCGCTGTTCAGCTGGACGGCATCCCCGAAGTCTGTCAGCTTGACCACAGGCTGGGCAGAGGTCTGCTCCACTAACACGTTCTCAGGCTAAAGGGATACACACCGATACCCACGCAGATACACACGCAGATACACGCAAAGAAAGATATGATTAAGAATTGACCCATGATGGGAGTATTAGCTTTGCTTAAGAACAATCAGTTAGACATCATACTGTTTCATACAGTACAAAATCAAATTGAACTCCTACTCCTACATGTTACAGTCTCTGTGACTCACCTTCAAGTCCAAGTGAGCTATCCTCCAGCTATGCAGGTAGTGTAAAGCTTCTAGAATGTCCCTAAGGTACAAGGCCACCTTCTCTTCAGTGAGGTTACCCCAGCTGACTATGTAGTCCAGGAGACGACCTTGATCGGCCCTGCAGACACAAAGCACCAGAGAGAGACAACCTTAGCCCACCGATTTAGTAGATGTACACGAGGGCTATTCTATTTCAATTCAGGAATTCTAATTCAAATTTTACTCAATAATCATAATGAATACAGTGTATGCATCCCAAATGGTACCTATTCCCTCTGAAGTGTACTACTTTTGATTAGTTAAAAGTAGTGCACTATATAGGGAATAGGGTGCCATTTGGGGCCCATCTACAGTTTTTCTAACGTACATCTCCAGCACTAGCACGTAGCTGGTGGCTGTCTCGAAGGTGTCCAGCAGGCCGACCAGGTGGGGGTGTTCCAGACACTGTAGTATCCTCAGTTCCTGGAGCACCTGCTCACGCCGCATCAACCGCTTGTTGACATGTTTGGCTGCTACGGCACGCTTGCTCCCACGCTGGTCACAGCGCTTAGCCACTGAGAACCTTCCCCTGCCCAGTTCCGTGATCTCTGTGTAGAAGGACTCAAAGTTGTTCTTCCAGATCACTTCACTCCCATCGTCGGAGGCCTCTGGGAAAATAGAAACATTTCATGTTAAAATGCAAAAGTACTGAAGAATTCATATTCTGTGTGTAAGTAGTGTGAATATAGAGTATATACTGTACCCCCACAGGAGTCTACAACTCAACTCAACTTAATTTAACTCAACAGTGACTAACCTAAGACTCTGAGGCTGGCGGAGGATGACACGCTGCCCACTACGTTGGTGGCAACACAGGTGTACACCCCGTCATCCTCCACAGACACACCCATGATCCGGAGAGTTGCCTCGCCCGTGTCACTGCAGAGAGAGAAGGGAAGTCACAAGGTAAGTTTCAATAATAGCAACATTGACTTGAATACAACTACAACAGAACGTTGTCTTCCAACAGCTAAGTCATTCTAACGCATTGCAATGATCACTGTAAGTCCCTCTGGAGAAGAGTATCAGCTGAATGACCAAAATGTAATGTAAAATGTCATCACTGCAGATGTGTACCTGTAGGTGATGCTGTAGTGTCCGTTGTTGCTCAAAGTGCTGTGGTCAGGTCCTCTCCAGGTGACCGAGGCTTTGGGTCTTCCACAGACCTTACTCCTCAGAGTGACACTCTCCCCCAGGTCACAGGTCACATCACTCAGGGGCAGCAGGAACTCTGGGGATACTACAAAGGTGACAGACAGACAGACAAGAGGACACGTGAGTTTGACTATGTCACATGCAAACTAGCCTTGCGATATACTAGCGTCCTGTCCAGGGGTTGTACCATACGTAAAAATGTATGCGCACATGACTAAGTCTCTTTAGATAAAAGCGTCTGCTAAATGGCATATTATTATTATTAGATTATTACTTTCTTTTTTCAAGCTGCCTCACGCTACAGAAACAGGAGCGCCTGCACTATGCACTGTTCTGGCTGGGAGGAGGATACTTAAATGCAAACTACACAATCCCAATCTGAGCTACCAATAGACAATAGAAAGTACGCAGTACAATACAAGACAATACAAACGTGCCTTATTGAACCACTGCTTTGTTTAAATGTATACATACCATCGTAGATGTAGTTGGGATTTAGAAGCTGAAAGGAAAATATGAACACAAATAAGTTTATTCTCCAAATTAGCTTGACCACACAGACATTAAATAATTACAACATGAATCCATTAAATGGGGCTTTAAGTCTTACAGCCATACAGGTGATTATCAAATAAACTCTACCTTTACAGAAACTTTATTAGTCAGACAGTCTTGAGACTTGCGGTAGCCGTTTTCCATCTTATTTTCCTTCCTGGTCTCCTTGTCTCTCTTCTCAGACTTTCTCCTGATGCGGAGAGCTGTGTGCCACGAGGATGACTTCCTGCTCCAGACAAGAGAAACAGACAGAAAGAGGAAAGGAAGAGAAAATATTAGCTTATGATTTCTACATCTGTGTCTACTGTTTCACTTTTATGATGGCAGAGCTCATGATGTGAAAATGTATCTTTGGGAAGATATAGCTTTTCATTCATTCATGTTGGTACATGGAGTAGCAGCAGTGTCTGTATCTTACTTGATGGTTCCTTCGGGGAGGTCGGGGATGATGGTGGAGGTGTGACCCAGAACGTAGCCGGGGATCCAGCCCTCGGCGGCAGGGCCCTGCTCGGTGGCGGCCCGGAACACCAGGAACATGTTCTGCTGATTGGAGGCCAGCATCTGGACCACCTCGCCCTGGGAAACACTGATCTCATCCTCCTTCAGGGCCACGTAGTCCTGGGTCACCAGCATGGTGCTGATGCTGCTGCTGCTACTGCTTTCACTCTGGAGGAGGGGGGAGGGGGGGCAGTGGAGGAGGGGGGGCAAGGGGAGCCAGGGGGCAAGATGGGGGAGGAGGGGGAGGCAGGGGAGGAAATGGAGTCAGTAAGGGTTTATAGGTAGGGTTACACAAAGAGAGAGGCATAGAGAGAGAGAGAGAGAGAGAGAGAGAGAGAGAGAGAGAGAGAGAGAGAGAGAGAGAGAGAGAGAGAGAGAGAGAGAGAGAGAGAGAGAGAGAGAGAGAGAGAGAGAGAGAGACGGACAGACAGACAGACAAATGCACGCACACACACACACACACACACACACACAAAGCATTCTGTGAAAATGACTCTAAAAGACAAAACAAATTAAAATGTTATTGATTTGATTGCACATGAGCAGCATTTGTTGTTAATCTGTTTATATGCTAGAGCTCATGGGCAAAGAAGGAGTAATTCGCTACACCCGCAATAACATCTGCTAAATACAGTGGGGAAAAAATGTATTTAGTCAGCCACCAATTGCGCAAGTTCTCCCACTTAAAAAGATGAGAGAGGCCTGTAATTTTCATCATAGGTACACGTCAACTATGACAGACAAAATGAGAAGAAAAAAATCCAGAAAATCACATTGTAGGATTTTTAATGAATTTATTTGCAAATTATGGTGGAAAATAAGTATTTGGTCAATAACAAAAGTTTCTCAATACTTTGTTATATACCCTTTGTTGGCAATGACACAGGTCAAACGTTTTCTGTAAATCTTCACAAGGTTTTCACACACTGTTGCTGGTATTTTGGCACATTCCTCCATGCAGATCTCCTCTAGAGCAGTGATGTTTTGGGGCTGTCGCTGGGCAACACAGACTTTCAACTCCCTCCAAAGATTTTCTATGGGCTTGAGATCTGGAGACTGGCTAGGCCACTCCAGGACCTTGAAATGCTTCTTACGAAGCCACTCCTTCGTTACCCGGGCGGTGTGTTTGGGATCATTGTCATGCTGAAAGACCCAGCCACGTTTCATCTTCAATGCCCTTGCTGATGGAAGGAGGTTTTCACTCAAAATCTCACGATACATGGCCCCATTCATTCTTTCCTTTACACGGATCAGTCGTCCTGGTCCCTTTGCAGAAAAACAGCCCCAAAGCATGATGTTTCCACCCCTATGCTTCACAGTAGGTATGGTGTTCTTTGGATGCAACTCAGCATTCTTTGTCCTCCAAACACGACGAGTTGAGTTTTTACCAAAAAGTTCTATTTTGGTTTCATCTGACCATATGACATTCTCCCAATCCTCTTCTGGATCATCCAAATGCACTCTAGCAAACTTCAGACGGGCCTGGACATGTACTGGCTTAAGCAGGGGGACACGTCTGGCACTGCAGGATTTGAGTCCCTGGCGGCGTAGTGTGTTACTGATGGTAGGCTTTGTTACTTTGGTCCCAGCTCTCTGCAGGTCATTCACTAGGTCCCCCCGTGTGGTTCTGGGATTTTTGCTCACCGTTCTTGTGATCATTTTGACCCCACGTGGTGAGATCTTGCGTGGAGCCCCAGATCGAGGGAGATTATCAGTGGTCTTGTATGTCTTCCATTTCCTAATAATTGCTCCCACAGTTGATTTCTTCAAACCAAGCTGCTTACCTATTGCAGATTCAGTCTTCCCAGCCTGGTGCAGGTCTACAATTTTGTTTCTGGTGTCCTTTGACAGCTCTTTGGTCTTGGCCATAGTGGAGTTTGGAGTGTGACTGTTTGAGGTTGTGGACAGGTGTCTTTTATACTGATAACAAGTTCCAACAGGTGCCATTAATACAGGTAACGAGTGGAGGACAGAGGAGCCTCTTAAAGAAGAAGTTACAGGTCTGTGAGAGCCAGAAATCTTGCTTGTTTGTAGGTGACCAAATACTTATTTTCCACCATAATTTGCAAATAAATCCATAAAAAATCCTACAATGTGATTTTCTGGAGAAAAAAAATCTAAATTTGTCTGTCATAGTTGACGTGTACCTATGATGAAAATTACAGGCCTCTCTCATCTTTTTAAGTGGGAGAACTTGCACAATTGGTGGCTGACTAAATACTTTTTTCCCCCACTGTATGTGTATGTGACCAATACAATTTGATTTGATTTCCAAGCATTCATTACAAAAGGTTCAGAAAGAAGAGTGAGGAAAGTCATACTGTAGCTACTAAAATATGGTTACTACATGTAACATAAATAGACCTTCTGATTTGTAGCCAACAAATAGAAGCGAAGACAAGGTATCCAGAAGTCAGAGAGACAGAGTAGAGTTAACATGGAGTGGGTGTCTCTCAAAGACAGTGAGCGTAGAGAAGAAACAGTCCATTTCAGGAGAGACTGAGCCTGAATAAAGCTTGAAGTGAGGCCAAATGCATTTGGTGTGAGTCAAATGTATTCAGGGGCAAGGCAAGTAGAGAAGGAGAACACGGATGTGTCATCAGGCCCACAGCACCAAGACAGAGAGGAAGCAGCATGATCAGAGCAGGTGAAGTCCAAGTCAAAGATCAATCTTCCATTATATCAGCATTCATTTGCATTTAACCCAGTAAATGCCTTGATGGTTTTTCAGATCAGACCAAAATAGCCTGAAGCAAAGGGACAGCAAAAACTAGAGCCAAGACAGAGGTGGGTGTGTGAAGTTAGGCAAGCAGAGGCAGAGAGTCATACTGGAAACACCAAGGGAGAGGAGAGGACTCCAACATACAGTACAGCAAGAAGAGTTACTGTAGCAGTTAGCTGCTGTACCAGCCAAAAACACTGTTAGTAGAGTCTGAAAGAGAACAGGAAGGATGAAAACTCACACCAAAGGCAAGTTAGTGGACTTAGATAGTTTAGTACGCACTTGTGGTTCAGATGACCCAGGACAAGCCAGTAAGGTGTTAGTAGGGAATAAGCCGGACAGAAGCCTGGGACTCGAGTAGGGCTCTTACCCCGTTGCTCTGGGTGGACTGTATGGACTGCTCACTGGTGGAGGAGCATGTGCTCATGCGGTCTATGTCCTTGCTGTGGGTGGAGTGGCGGTGGCTGTGGCTCTCCCTGTGGCCCAGGGTCGAGTCTCCACTATCACTGGGGTAGGAGAAGGAGCCAGGCCGGCTAGCTGGGGAGGCTGGGACCGCAGTGGCCCAGTAAAAGGAGCCTTTCTGGGCTGGGCTGCCCGGGATGAATCCCTCCTTTATGGGGGAGGTCAGTGGAGAGACTGTCCCTACCCGAGGCTTGGCCAGATTCAGAGGGGCCACAGCCAGCCGTGGGATGGGTGTCTGAGGAGGGTCCTCCCCAGGATAGCTCTCCTTGAAGCTGCCCTCAGCAAAGCCTAAGGACTTGCCATTGCTGTTGCTGCTGGTTCTGCTGCGGGGCCGGGGACCCTCCAGCACTCGCATCTTGGGGACATCTTGGGGCCCCAGGTCCCCCTCTGCAGGGTCAGGAGGGCAGGGAGGCTTGGAGGAGGGAGAGGAGGAAAGGGTCTGTCGGGACCACGTACCTGCTGTCCTTTCCGGGCCGTCAGGGCCCGGGGGGTGGTGGTGGTGGACAGGCTGTGGGATGCGGGAGGAGGGCTGGGGGATGCGCGATGGCCGGCGACTCTGGGGGCCACACAGAGAGTTACTCCCAGGGCCTACTGTGGAACTGCTGCAGCCGCCTCCTGTCAGGCCACTGCTGCTGCTGGGGGCTCCCAGGCCTGGTCCACTGGCCCCCACGTGGTTCCTCTGGTACTCGATAGGGGATGTCAGTGCTGGGGGACACAAAGAGAGAGAGAGAGAGAGAGAGAGAGAGAGAGAGAGAGAGAGAGAGAGAGAGAGAGAGAGAGAGAGAGAGAGAGAGAGAGAGAGAAAGAGAGTCGGAGAGAAAGCGTCAACTCAGTGAGTACACACTGTCTAGCTATGAAACAAATATAAAAACATTCTTTGCATTTTGCATTCGAGTACATCATGCTATAGTTCATATTATGGTGTGTTGTAAACACTTATTTTCTCAGAAAGTTGACCAATTCTATGGAGTGGATGACTACACAGGGAGACAGATGAAACACGGGGTAATCATATGATATGATTATGCTGCCACCTGGGAGAAGCTAGCATAATATCACTACACAGTTAGACAGATGAACTGTGATGTGTCTTCTTTTACCGTTGAGAAAGTTGCGTTGGCTCTCCAGGATCTGGGTGATCTGGTGGACCCACATCTGGCTGACTCCAGGGTTGGCTGAGTGCATCACGTAGGTCTCCACACCGCCACTGGACGACCGGGAGGTCAGAGTGAACTTACAGGGGTCGTCTGTGCTCTCCTCCAGGCCCAGCCAGCTCACCTGGACACACACATACACAATATACAGGAGAGAGGAGGGGATGTGAGTGTTTTCAGAATCAGACAACTATTCAAACCACTTTGGCCCTTAGGGCAATTACTATCCTAGCAATGTCCAGCCCAAAAAGATGCACACACTGCAATATGATCTAAGTGTGATCGATTAGGGAAGATGATCGGGATCGAAGCTCCATACCTTGACGCTGTTCTTGAAGAGGTATCCCGGCTGGGAGTAGCCTTTCTTCTTGTCCAGGGGCTCGCTGAAGATGACGATCTGTTCGAAGAGGAAGACCCTCCTCTCCTTCATCCTGGTGAGTAGCCCCCCGTCCTGATCTGATACCATGAAGGTGTCCTGGAGCAGCAGTCTGCCTTGGGCCACAATCTTACCCTGCATGGGAGAATAACAATGTATTGCCTGTCTGGTTAAATAAAGGTTTAAGGACCAATGCAGCCATTTTATATCAATATCAAATTATTTATGGGTAACAAGTAAGGACCTTACTGTAATAGATTTCCATTAAAATGGGCAAAAGTAGCTTTTAGCAAAACACTATTTCTCAAACAAGAATATTGCTAGGACTGTCTGGGAGTGACCTAAGTGGGGAGGGGTAAACTGAAAACCAGCTGTTATTGGCAGAGAGGTTTGGAACTCTCCTTGTTAATGGTCTATTAACCAATTTACGCATGGTGATGTCACCACGGAAAGCCAAAACTCCCACACATGCAAACCAGCTGATTAGAAGATCCTGTGTAGATTGTATTTTGAATCAGCAACTATCAGGAAATAACACTGATCAAATTTTGTCACACTTTTACAGTGTCAGTTTGATATAAAACACAGGGGAAACAGAATTTTGACAGTACTGGGCCTTTAAATAAAATACATACAAATAAAAGGAGGGAGGACAGAGGACAGCCTCAGCTCAGACTCATTCTTAGCCACTCAGTTGAAATATACATCTTAGAAGCATGCTATTATCATATTATACAATGAGTGAAAAAGGGGAGAGAGAGCAAACCGAAGCCCTTCTCCCATTTATCATTTGATCCATGTGGCTTAACGGCTGAAATCAAATTCAAGTTCAGCTTTTTTGGAAAGTTTGTGACCTTCTATACTGAGCCAGATAGGACTGAAAGACTACATTCTCTATTCCCTGAAGAAGACACGAGGCACGAGAGTCTTACGTCAAAGCCTTGGAGACGCCCAACGTTCATCATGTCGTTGCATCTTTTGGGCACAACACACATGACCTCCACCGCTTTCTGGGGGGAACAGAGAAGAAAGAAAACACAATTTTAGAGGGAAAGAAAACATAATAGCAGCTTTATAACTTTGAGATAAAAACAAAATCATAGCAATATTAATGCTAGTCCATGCTATTAGAGGTGGAAGGTCATCAAATCAAACCCAGATTGTAGTTCTTACTTCCAGCTCAGTAGTATCTACTGCAGCCTTTTTGGAGAACTTAAGTAAATCCTTCAGTAGGAGCTGGTACTTCATGATGCGCTGCACAGGCTTAATGAGAAGATCAGTGATCTGGAGTCTGTGGCCCAGATGCTGCTTGAGCTCCTAAAATTCACAGGGAGCACATTAGGTTTATTTGTACACAGTAAAAAAACAGACTGCGTAAAAATATAACACAGGGTATGAGAACAGGAAACAATGAGGCTCTTATGATGCAGTATGTGCTCCGTTCGAGAGACTGGAATAAACCCACTTGTGGGGTATGTGTGGGGTGGAGTAAGTGTGTGTATTCTTACCTCAAAGTAAGTGTCTATGTACTCAGACACGATGTGCTCTGATTTGGGCTTGTTCTGACAGTACACGATATACATGTGTAACCGTCGCTCCTAGCAGGAAAACAAGGAAACAAAACAAGGGAAATGGTGAGGAAATTGTATTATGGTCCTTGCTATCCGGGATCCTTGGGACGTCCCTACCCCATTAAATTTAAAATGGTTAAGGTAAGGGTTAGGGTTAGGGTTAAGTTTAGGGGTTAAGGTTAGGGTTTAGGGTAGGGACGTCCCAAGGATCTCGGATAGCACTAACCTTGTTATGATGCACAGCACAGTGACATCCACTACTGATAGTATATTTTGGCCAATGAAAATCATCAAATCTCTCTTACTTGTTTGACGAACAGGGGAGCCAGCCTATCAGGATCCTCCAGGCACTTCTCTAGCTCTCCCAGGAAGAAGCTGTGGCCAATCAGAGAAGAGTATTGTGAGAAAAGTGAAAGAAATCAATGCTGTGGGATATTTTACATTAGCTATACTAATACAAAAGTCAAACTAATAATAACGCTAGTCCTGTAGATAGGTACTATTCTCGTCTTACTCTCGGTGCCAGTCGTAGATCTGGTGGATATTCCCAAACACTATCTTGTCTTTTCCCCTCATGTCGTCTGGCACGCCGTCCTCCTTCATTTTGCTGATGTAGCCCTGAAGGGGAGATAAGACATTCAGGTGACCACAGGACAGCCAATACTATTCCATAGCCCTGTCCACAAACAACCTCTACCCCTTAGGGCACTTGTGGTGATCTGCTAGGATTTGATAGTTATACGCACTATGTTCAGAGGGCAAGGTGGAGCTGTTACCATATTGCTTATACCTATTCAGTTCATTTAGATTCATAAGGAGAGCCTAGGGGTCGTAAGGATTAGGGATTGTTTTGTGGACGGGACCTACAGTAGCACTTTGACCAAGTCTAGAACGTGAACAGAGTGTGATGGAGAGGAATGAGTCATTGATTATGGGCCTAAAGTAAGAAAGATTGTGTTCTCACCTCCACCACTGAACCCAGGTCTCTCACATAGTCCCTCTCTGTCTCCACCAGCTCCAGTAACACATAGCTGTAGGGGAGAGAGGTGAAGTAAACAGTGGATGGATTAGCTAGACCACCACAGGACAGTTTTATCTGATGGCTCAGGGCATATTCTAGGCTATGAGACCATAGAAATAGAATGACTAGAAAGGGCCCATCACCGGTCCAGCCATTACGGCCTCATTAGCTTGAATGAGGGCAACCCTTCTAGTCATTCTATTTCTATGTATGAGACGTTGCGGAGTGAAACTGAACTCACTGGCGTCTCTTGAGGAAACCCGACTTGCGCTCGTCCATCTCATCGATGGGGGACGAGGAGGACAGGAGGGAGTTGTCGGAGGGATTGAGGGAGGGGCTGCTGCTGTCCCCTTGTTCCACAGAGAGAGAGCTGGGACGGTCCTCCAGGGACTGAGAGAGAGAGAGAAAGAAAGAGAGAGAGAGAGAGAGCACTTAGTGTATATTCATTGTGCACATGCAGTGAGTAAGCTGAGCTTCTCCATACAATCAATGTGCTAGCAGAGAGAGCAGTGGTGTTACTGCTATGATGGTGTGACAAAGTATGGGAGCATTAAAGTGTTGTGCCAGGTCTTATGTAGAGAAGCAGTCAGTTGGTGTGGTGACTTAAATGGTTCACAGATGACTGGTGGGCCATGGCCATGGCACCATGACACGTCACATCCACCCTGGCACCAGACTGAGCTGAGCTGGCAGTGTGTGTGTGTGTGCGTGCGTAACTGACAGCACTGTGGTAGACAGATGGATGGCTGGGTCTTACCATCTTACTCTTGACCAGCTCCTCGATGGCACTGACCAGCTCAGCCGCACTGGGTGTCTCTGAACTACTGGGTCGGCCCGATAGACGAGAGGCCGCCTGGGAGGGAGAGAGAGAGACAGATAGACACAGAGAGACAGACAGACAGAGAGAGAGAGAGAGAGAGAGAGAGAGAGACAGAGACAGAGACAGAGACAGAGACAGAGACAGAGACAGAGAAAGGAGAGAGAGTGAGAGAGAGAGCGAGAGAGAGAGAGGGGTGGATGTGGTTTAATGTTTACACTCTACATTTGATTAATATGTTCTGGAAAGTATTTGTCACTGTATTCAATAGTTTTCTACATATTACACATATTACAGTACATGATGACATCACTGCATCATACATTCATTTCTTAGAGAAGCTCACCATTGACGTGTTTTGACCCCGCCCGACATTCCAAATGTCCCCATAAGGAATGGGTGTGGTCTCCCTAATCAGGGCCAAATAGGGGCCTAGTGGGGGCCAGGCTAGCATGGAGGATACAGGGGACGAGGCAGGGGTTGGGGTTGGTTGGAGCGAGGTTCTGAGCACTTGCACCACAGTGGAGCACATGACTGAACAATGTACATGTGCTGTTAAATACTCCATTACAACAGGGGTAACCCGGGCAACAGGCCAGTCACAAGCACAGCTAGTCCGGCAAAACGATAGCAACAGGCTAAACTAAACAAGGCCAGGTCTTTAAAGGGGTAGTCAGTCAGTTCTAGTCAAACTTCACTAACTACAGCAAATGGAGTATTCGTCACATCTGCAACAATAGTCATAGAAAAACATAGGGCAGCGAGGGTGAGGAGATAGCATGACTGAGGATGGACGGCTGGGAACTAAATTGGGGGAGTGTGACTAGAGCGTAGGCAGTTACATGGAAAGGTACGGGAACTGAGACAAAACAGAGGCAGAACAAAAATCAACATAATGCTGGTAAAGTTAAAGTTAAGAAAAGAAGAGAAAACAATTATATTAGTGTCAAAGAAACGCCTATCGCTCTAGTTACCATAACTGGTATGTGATGATGAGTGAATGAAGCTAAACTGCATCTGTATAAAATATCTACCTTTTCAGACAAACTGGTCTAAAAGAAATACATTCATTGATTTACCAATGTCTCTTTTTATTTTCTAAAAGATTTTACAGGAAAGACGATTGTCCCCTCTTTGATATACTCTAACTAAACCTCATGGAGGCCTGTTAAGTGTGTGAGTCTCACCTTGTCGTCCTGAGAGTCAGCTTGCAGCAGGCTGTGTTGTTGGATGGCCATGGGGGGAGGCAGGGGTACAGCATCAGCCCCCTCCTCTCCCTCCTCCTCCCCACAGCTCTGCATCCCAGAGGAGGAGGACTTGGACAGAGTCCCACTGCTCAGCCCCTCGTTCCTCATCCTCTGTAGAGGGACAACGACAACAGAGTTTACAACAAAATAGAACACAATCGGCTCAAAATAAAGGAGAGAAGGAAATTAGGGAGAGATTTAGTGTTGAATAGATCAAGAAAAAGAGAAAGAAAGGCAGTGATATATGAGAGATAGAAGGAGAGATAAAGATAGAGAGACAGAGAGGAAGAGGTAAACTAAACGTGAAGGTGACCAATCGAACGGACCTCCTCGATGGTCTCGTCCTGTGGCGTGGCGGCGTTGTCGTCCGAGTCTTTCTGGGAGCCGGCAGAGTCTGCGTTCTTTCCGCGTCCGTCACGGTTCTTCTTGTGCTTGTGGGCCAGCTTCTTGACGTGTCCGTCGGCCTTGCCGCTGCTCAGGCGCCTCACGGGGCTGGTCAGCCACTTCCTCAGCGTGTTGCCCGGTCGCTTGGGCCCCGGGGAGCTGTGGAAGCCCAGGGTGTGGCTGGCGCCGGGCTGGATGGCATCGTTACTGGACACAGACAGGGTGTCTGCAGGGGGAGAGACATGGAGAGAGAGAGAAAGAGAAGGAGAAAGAAAAAGAGAGAGAGAGAGAGAGAGAGAGAGAGAGAGAGAGAGAGAGAGAAGGAGAGAGAGAGAGGTCAGTCACAGTGCACAGTGCATAGTATCTTGGGAATGGGTCTGAATTCAGCTATGAGGACACCAATGAGATTAGATGCACTTTTGCAAGGTACATCATTACCTAGGAGGCATAATTCCTTATTTATCTATACTCAGACATTCCATTTTAGTACATGATGGTTAGAATGTAGCATCACATCCTAACATTGCGTGTCCACCCTCAGCATTGAAGCGTCTATCGATAGATATTCCTCCTTTGAAAGTGAACTGGGTGAACCTCATTTTAAAAACCATGGCATACACAACATTATATAAAAGTTGCATAAGCTATTCTCTGTGTGTGTGTGTGTGTGTGTGTGTGTGCATCTAATTTAGGCTGCATGCCCACCACCTCCCTCTTCTGTGGTTCTATCTCCCCTGAGAGGTGTGGGAGAGGACTTAGCTGAGGCTGTGGGTTTAAATGTGAGGCTGTGTGGGGTGCTTCTGCTGATGTAAACTGAGGGATGGATAGATTGCTCAGGTCCCAGCTTCATAGAAATGTTGTATCCTTCAAAAACAGGTTGTGCCAAAGGTTTGTCTATTGGGGCTCGCCTCATTTGTTGACGGGTGATGGAGATGACCGAACTGACATTTTGATGAATAGACGGATACGTAGTGCATTCTCCATGTGTTTTTTCTGTCTCTGTGTGGCCGGGGCCTTAGCCCACTGGTGGCAGTAGAGTAAAGTTTCTAGTGAGGTGACCTCTGTGTTCTCAGCGGTTGGCTCTGTCTCTCAGTGAACTGAACTCTGTGTAACCAGATCCTCCTACTGAACTCATCTAACCATAACAGCTTCTGACAGGGTATGATGACCATCCTGGAAGGGTCAGGGTTCACCAACAGTGCACCACTCGCTCAGTAAAAATAACATGTACCTATGCTGCCATGAGAAAAGATGACAGGCCTCTTAAAGAATCTTAGAACTTATAACATTGAGAAACGAATCAATTCAAAACAACAACATACGAGCAGAGAAATCTCTAACACTCCTATACAAATCCGAGTGGGATAGAAGGTGATGGCTCTGAATTGACCCCATGGGTATCATGTACTGATCAGGCCTTTGGCATGGACTGATCGCACACGCATATCTTGCTGATACAAAGACTGAACAGGGTGCTGCTGCTGCTAGTGCATCATAAGGCAGAGTGGGTCTCAGCAAGGAGAGAGGAGTGTGTGACTTATTTTTCATTTGTAGAGTGAGATTCAGGCTAAAAGGAGGTTACACCCATGGCCATGTCGAAAGGGTTTCTCTTAGCAGCCAAGAGCAATCTCAGGAGATGTTCTCAAGCCAGGCCATGGCTGATTTCATGAAGTCTCTACAGCTGTTTTCCTAAAGCTACAGCACAGTAAATTACTTCCATACTTTTTCAAAATGTTGCGCAAACAAGTCAGCCTGGATGGCGCGCCAAATGACAGACAGTGTATGAATAGAGTTTCCCTTCAGTTCCAGATTTATTTGATACTATGTTGGACTATGTTGTTTTAAGATGTGTTTGAATAGACAGTTTTAATTCATCATTCCAGATGGCACTATGTTTGCTACAATCTTTTTGATGTGCATGCAAGGGTGCCATTTTCACAAAATGATTCAAGGTGTCATTTGACTGCTTTATGATGTCACAATATGTCTGCTGAAATGGTCTGTGGCTGCATTTCATTGGCTCCTGCAGGCTCTTATACTCAGACAGGGTTGGATTGTGACATCATGACAGTCTAATGATGTCAAATGGCACTCAAATGATGTCACAATGGGACTGCTGAGGTTGATCTGAGGCTGCACTGGCCCAAGCCTTCATTCGTTCCTCAGACACGGTTGGATCAGACTGACACATCTCTAGACCTACAAAGAGCCCAGGAGCAAATAAGCCCAGGAGCCTTTTGGGGCTACTTCATCCTCGCGTTCAGCCTTACTTCTTTCAAGATGGTGTGCACTGACATTGGCGTGCAGCACTGCAAACTCCCAACCTGGTCCAGAGTTGGCATGGATATCACACCAGACGAGCTGAGAAAGGTGGTGGAGAGAACGGAGGAGGAGTACAATACCTCCATCCTGGACTCCATAACCATGCCTGACGTGGGTTGCACCATCCTGGCCCTCGGGGTGGCCTTTCTGGTCGTCTGTATGGTTCACATGTGGCTCAGCAAGAAGAAGTGGACAAGGCAAGGCCAAGGGAAAGGAGGACTGCTCCAGTGCCAGGCTAAAGGGGACAGCAACAAGGCTTTGCTGATGATGGAGCTTCAGGAGAAGGTTCTGCTGAGGATGGAGGGCATGGAGCAGCGCCTCGACGCCATGGAGGACTTCCTCAGGTCAGTCTCAACTCTTAGCCTCTTGAGTAAATAAATGAAAGGGTGCTTGGAACCAAAAATAGATCATGGCAACTATGGATAAGGGCCAGAACTCACTTCCATAGAAGTTGCAATTGAAGGTTAAAATGTTCTTCATCTCAAAGCAACACGTGTTAATAGACTACACTGACATACGTTTCGGCTTGTGCCTTCCTTAGCTGCATGGGGAAGAAGAGGACCATGGAGAAGACAATGTACGGCAAGCAGGAGGCTGCTGGTGACAAGAGCAAAAGGGATGCCCTGCGCTTCTCTGACTGCTCCGACAACTCCAACTAATGTCTCAATACCTCAAGACCTGTTTATGGACACTGTGCATTTGATAATAAATACATTAAATTGATTTGAAATTAAAAGGTGTGAAATTGAAAAAGAAGTAACTCTCCCTCTCCTCTTTTCACTCTGTGAAGAATAGCATTGTGTTATTGTATGTAGTTACAGTATATTCTGATACACACTTCACATGTTGGTCCTTCGTGACAGCAAACATGTGTGTCACAGGGTGGGGTGGATGGTGGGGTTGAGGGGGATCACAGTCCTTAGTTAAGATGGCTTCAGGAGACCTATATATTGTAGTGTAATATGCTGCTGATATAAAGCATGTGTTCGCTCTACTCTCAGTCTAACCCAGCTGTGGGAGTCCGAGCCAGAGAGCCTGAGAAGATAAGGTGTTCACACAGCCCTGTACTTTTCTAAAATTGTTTTCTGAGTCTGCAGGGGAGAACCAAGGGCTTTCAAGAGACTTATAAATAACTTGTAGCAGCATACCATGAAAACCTGAGTCCATTTATCAAATGTGTTACAATATTATTGACATAAAGGAAGGTGCCATTACGGGCTGTTTCAGTCATGCTTCAGGGTCTTTTCTACCAAGTGGAGCACTAGAAGGCTAGCAGGACCATGTGTTACAGTAATGGATGTGTACAGAAGACTATGCCAGGCCCACTAGGTACACACACACCTCCAGGCCAGCCCAGCCTTACCCAGCCCCATCCTCCATTCTGAGAGGAGGATGGAAACGGGCATCAAATCTCCACCTGAACAAACCTTCTACTAGACCGCAGAGACAGAGCTCAGTGTGTCCCTCCTCACAGGCCCACCTTCCCTCTACTTACCTGAGAGAAGTACACTCATGCCAGGGTGCCCAGTAAAACTTTCCTTCCCTCTAATACTGTACAGAGCTGTCAGTATCAGTGTGATTACATTTTAGGAGACACACAAACAACTTACTCAGTGTCCATATTGTCTCATCTAGCTGGCTAAAAGTATACAGTTATAGTATATCTCTCACATTTACACTTACATCAACTGCTCTTCCATTAGAAAGCCCTATCTGCCAGTTGGTTAGTGGCAGGGGGGCAAACTCAGTCTGGTGCCTCTTATACACATGAGTGCGTATCCACTCCACATATTGAGCAAACAGGACACAGACATGCAAGGGGCCAGACCCCTGGTGTAACAGCGCTATTTGAGAGTAGGTCTGAAGAGCTCTCACAGGCTGCGGGGCAGCCCATCAATCACCTCAGCAAGTGGGCTACAGGGTCTCATATACTGTATGAAGGAGGAAGAACTAGCCTGGCTGACAGGGACACCGAAAGTATTTTCAGTGAAGAACACAACATAACTTCTCTTTTAATATTGTATCTGTATTCATGTATTTTTGTGTGGTATAGCTAGGTAAGACAAAGATGTCCAAGACCAATTTCCCCTCGGGGACAATAATGTTTATCTTATCTGATCTTACAGTCACAGCTACAAAGCAGCATCACCAGCTAACTTTGAGGTGCCTCCTAGGGCGAGATATAATATTGGGCTGAGAGGTCTGGGTGTCCTCGTAGACAGTGATTTAACAGAAGGAGGGTCACCAGCCTTGACACATTCCTGTCCATTGTTTCTTCAGCGGGGTGTAAAATAACCCCAGACATCACAGACATGCCCCCTGTGAGACGCTGTCTCTGTGTCCCAAATGGCACCCTTTTCCCTATTTAGTTCACTTATTTTGACCAGGTAGTGCACTATGTAGGGGAGATAGTGCCATTTGGGATGCATCCCCTGTCTCTGGGTAGTGGGTAGGAGTGTAAGCAATGCAGTGACCTCACTCCGTTCTCCCGCCAGGGGGTCTTTCAGCAACTGAGCTCACAACCGCACTCTGTCCCAAACATTCATGGAAACAGAAACACAATAACAGGTTCAAACCAGGGTCTGCTGTGACTATGTGAGGCCACTGAGCTAAATCCTAGGGATTAGGAGACACAATAGGTTCTGGCATGACACATACAGTACGTTCAAACACATGTAAATATGGTACCCTGTCTGTCTAGTACATTTCAAGTCACTATCAGCAGTATAGTATCAGACAGAATGGGGTGAGGAGTAGGGCTGTCAAGTAATTTTGGATGACGGTTATTGGCCAGCCAAATGACCGCGGTCACCTTAATAACCGTTAGAATAGCAAAAAATAAATAATAATATATATATATTATAATTTATTGTTGAAGACACATTTTTTTCTCCTCTCCTCCGCTCCTGGCTGCATGTGCTGCCATATAAATAGAACAGGCGTCCCCAATCAAGTCAATGATGGCATAATGGCTGGACTAGCGGCCATTGCAAGTGTACTTATAGGAGCAAAGCAGGAAGTAAAAGCAGGAAGTAAAAGCAGAAAGTGTCCCATCAATATGTGCTGTGATTTGTTGATTCAACTCAACTGACATTACAAAAAAGACATTCCTTTGCATGAGCCACATCATGAATGAATATTCTACATTACCGTGGAAATTATTGCATCACAATACCAGGCAGCCATTGCGAGTGTACCCATGAGTTTGCCAGTCAAATTGCCAGGGTTAGAGGTTCCAAGCATGTTTTATTCATTCTATTTCAATGTTAGCTACAACACCTTGCTTGACCATCAGCAAGGAGCAGCAAAGTTTCATCATGTTGTTAATTGTCCATGTTACTGTGGAAACGGACTCAACCACAAGAATGCCCGGCCGTCCCGTCTCTCTCCCGCGTTCGTTCAACAAAACCAAAAAACTCATAATTTATTTGAAACGGTTAAGACGGTTATTTTATTCTCACGACGGTCTTCATCCATAACGTCAATTACACAGTTATACGGTAATTGTGCCAGCCCTAGTGAGGAGACGTGTGGCACAGTCCAAGCCAATCAGAGAGTGGTGGCTCACTGTCCTCTGTCACAATTGGATTAAGATGTCTGGCCCACTTCCTGGGAAACCTACCAAGGCTCATCAGACACAGGACAGGAGGGCACACAGGCCAAGCCAGCTGTATGATGGACTGTGATATGCAGTGGGTGATACTGTGTGTGTCTGTCTGTTCTCCACATGTCTACAATAGCAAGAATATCACTAGAGGGGTGGATCATCACAAAGCAAGGATCAATCAGCCAGCTAACATGAATACACATTCAGATGTAACTGTTGATTATCAGGTGTATTAAGAAAGCTATGGGTTATTGATCATGTCATGTTATTCATACCATTTCTATTTCAAGTCAATCTTTTTCTATGAGCTATAGGAACTATGGAGTTGTTTAAGATGATTCAGGAAAGTAAGCTGGCTAACTCTTGGATCCTGGTGAATGGGTGAGGAGGAGGATAGGGTTTGGACAGCAATGGGGTGGGCGTGATGCACCACGAACAAACAGAGTTACTACAGCTGTATAGACTGTTTGTTCTGTCAACAGGTAGTAACATGGCTGATTCAGTCAATCAGTCAGCCAGCCAGCCTGCATGCCTTCCTGCCTGTCTCTCGGTCTGTCTGTCCCACATGTGACTCAGATGTGCTTAATCTAGTCCAAAGCTTGCCAGCTTTAATACGGTATTTCAATCATTTTAATGCACCCATATAATCCACTTCATAACAGCCATTCAATCAATATAATAGGCTACTGTACTTATCCCCCAGACTCTCACATACAATAAAGACGTTATTCTTGATATGTCCTCTAAAGTAGGCTGTGAAAAATCAACAGAAAACAACATTGTAATGCCCTAAAGGTATGCTGCAAAATAATGTAAACAATAATTCAATGTTTTACTTGATTATACCAATGATCACAACAATAACAATCCATTACATAGTTGGAGCCTGTTCTATACTGTTAAAATGACTGGAACACTTAAAGGACTGGTTCTATATAGGTCCTATATAGTAACGTTACATACCCAAATCCAGCAGCCAGAATTTGCAGTTTTCCGAGGGTCCCGCTTGTGAGCTCATATGGTACAGAGGACTAACAGCAAAAATAGACCGTATTCCATTTGCCATGGCAACCTGCCCTGGTACTACTCAAGTTCTCACACTGTTTAAAATCCAATTCTTCAAAAGCATTGTATAAAACAGATAAAGAATCATGTCGTTTAAGAAAAAGCTTTAGGAAGCGGCTGTATCCTCTAGCTCAGATGAGATCAGTCTGCTGTGTTAGTGGGATGTGATCTGCTCTCTCTTCTCTACTCTCCCAGAGAGTGGGCTGTTGTGTTGTGAAGGCAAGCCTCCTCTGTCCCAATGGACATTTAGAATCAGATGGCACACTTTACCGTAAAACCCCTAGTAGAAGCTCCAGCCCTCAAACAGCATGAGCTCAGCTTTCACAAGCATTATGTACTGTAGAAATGTAGCATCTTTAGTAGCAGCTTTACTTTTCAGCACAGTTGCAATGTCCTTATTTAAGCTAAGCTCAATACACTTACATTAGTTTTATTGCTGACAAAAACAATGCCCAAAGAGAACTTTCAGCAGTGTGACTGACTGTAGCTGCTAAAGTGCCTCTCACACATTTGTACAGCCAGATCCCAATCTACCCTGCTGTGCAGACAGGGCTGTAGGAGTAAAACAGGCAACACACACAAAGCTCTCCCTGTTCAACTGTGTGTTTGCCCATTAGGATCTCTGGGGACTAACCACAGAGCCTGTTTCCTGTAAGAACCAAACACACACACATAGAGTATCTCACAAAAGTGAATACACCCCTCACATTTTGTAAATATTTGAGTATATCTTTTCATGTGACAACACTGAAGAAATGACACTTTGCTACAATGTAAAGTAGTGAGTGTACAGCTTGTATAACAGTATAAATTTGCTGTCCCCTCAAAATAACTCAACACACAGCCATTAATGTCTAAACCACTGGCAACAAAAGTGAGTACACCCCTAAGTGAAAATGTCCAAATTGGGCCCAAAGTGTCAATATTTTGTGTGGCCACCATCATTTTCCAGCACTGCCTTAACCCTCTTGTGCATGGAGTTCACCAGAGCTTCACAGGTTGCCACTGGAGTCCTCTTCCACTCCTGCATGACGACATCACGGAGCTGGTGGATGTTAGAGACCTTGCACTCCTCCACCTTCCGTTTGAGGATGCCCCACAGATGCTCAATAGGGTTTAGGTCTGGAGACATGCTTGGCCAGTCCATCACCTTTACCCTCAGCTTCTTTAGCAAGGCAGTGGTCATCTTGGAGGTGTGTTTGGGGTCGTTATCATGTTGGAATACTGCCCTGCGGCCCAGTCTCCGAAGGGAGGGGATCATGCTCTGCTTCAGTATGTCACAGTACATGTTGGCATTCATGGTTCCCTCAATGAACTGTAGCTCCCCAGTGCCGGCAGCACTCATAAAGCCCCAGACCATGACACTCCCACCACCATGCTTGACTGTAGGCAAGACACACTTGTCTTTGTACTCCTCACCTGGTTGCCGCCACACACGCTTGACACCATCTGAACCAAATATGTTTATCTTGGTCTCATCAGACCACAGGACATGGTTCCAGTAATCCATGTCCTTAGTCTGCTTGTCTTCAGAAAACTGTTTGCGGGCTTTCTTGTGCATCATCTTTAGAAGAGGCTTCCTTCTGGGACGACAGCCATGCAGACCAATTTGATGCAGTGTGCGGTGTATGGTCTGAGCACTGACAGGCTGACCCCCCACCCCTTCAACCTCTGCAGCAATGCTGGCAGCACTCATACGTCTATTTCCCTAAGACAACCTCTGGATATGACGCTGAGCACGTGCACTCAACTTCTTTGGTCGACCATGGCGAGGCCTGTTCTGAGTGGAACCTGTCCTGTTAAACCGCTGTATGGTCTTGGCCACCGTGCTGCAGCTCAGTTTCAGGGTCTTGGCAATCTTCTTATAGCCCAGGCCATCTTTATGTAGAGCAACAATTCTTTTTTTCAGATCCTCAGAGAGTTCTTTGCCATGAGGTGCCATGTTGAACTTCCAGTGACCATATGAGGGAGTGTGAGAGCGATGACACCAAATTTAACACACCTGCTCCCCATTCACACCTGAGACCTTGTAACACTAACGAGTCACATGACACCGGGAGGGAAAATGGCTAATTGGGCCCAATTTGGGTACTCACTTTTGTTGCCAGCGGTTTAGACATTAATGGCTGTGTGTTGAGTTATTTTGAGGGGACAGCAAATTTACACTGTTATACAAGCTGTACACTCACTACTTTACATTGTAGCAAAGTGTCATTTCTTCAGTGTTGTCACATGAAAAGATATACTCAAATATTTACAAAAATGTGAGGGGTGTACTCAATTTTGTAAGATACTGTACATGTGTGCAACGTGCACAACAGACACGCGTGGAACACACACACACGTGCGCCACACCATAAAAGTTAAGGCCACCCTGGTACCTTCGAGAAGGTAACCGTTTTAATCTGAATCAGCAACTGAAGGGAGGTGTTGCTATTGTCTTTTTAGCACATTATAGAAATACACTAAACTATTTCACCTACTGTACACTCCGGTCCACACTGACCTAGCTGGAGATACAGTCATAGTGACATTTCCTAGTCCAGGGATCATCAACTATATTCAGCTGCAGGCCAATTTTTTCTTGAGCAGATGGCCGGAACATAATAAAACAAATATATATTTAGACTGCAAATTGACTGCAAGAAGCCTAAACATATATCATATTTGACTAAAATACTAAACATAATTTAAAACCTTGATTACATTTGGGAACATTGTCCTGCGTAGGGTGCCGTCTTTCGAATGGGACGTTAAAACAGGTGTCCTGACTCTCTGAGTACCTCAGTTGGTAGAAAAGTGCTATATAAATCCAATAAATTATAATAAATTATAATTATTTGTTTAAGACCACATACACCAAAAGTATGTGGACACATCTCATTCCAAAATCATGGGCATTAATATGTTGTGTATGTCTCTCTATTATGCGTGGGAATACTTGGGAACAGATTTCCAAAATTAAAATCACTTTCCTGGTGTTTTTACAGTCTTTTATGTCCAACTATATATATTAGTTTTTTTTACAAAAACACATATATATCTCACTATTATGCGTGGGAATACTTGGGAACAGATCTATAATATTTATGTTTTTTTTATCAGAAAACTTGAGGGGCCAAATAAAACCACCAGGCCCCCAGTTGGGGAACCCTGTCCTAAGCCATGATCCTAAAGTTGGAAAATACAAAAATAGCCAAAAAGCAGTAGCTTAGTCTAATTCATTTTACAAACTTAATTGCAAGAACATCACAAGAGTCACATCAGCAGCATTTTCTAAGAACTTGTGGGGTTTACACAAGCTATGACAGCTCCTAATTCACCACAGGCAACCAGCCAGCAAGGGCTTTGTTCTAAGTCCAAGGGAAGGGGAGTGCAATGAGGAAAAACAACGAATGAATAGACGTCCTGTGTGTTAGTGAGACACATCCATCCATCCCCTTCTACAACTCCCAGACGTTTACCAGGGCAAACCTACTCACAGCCTGCACTCATTCTGGCCCAGCCATGCATCTGGGTGACAGCACCAGTGGGGAGTAGGAAGGAGAGAATTCCCCAATCTTCCCCCCAAACCCTTAACCAGTCCACTGCCCTGAGAAAAAGGCCTAGGCCTACATGCTCTGCTGCATGGCCAAAGCACCTCAAAGGGAAGCACCAAGGACATGTTCATCCTCCTAGTTCTAAAGGAGCCCTGCTGAGGGGAGTCTTTAGCAGTTTGTAGTTTGCATAACAATTCACTGGCCACTAAAGGGCATAGAAAAACTATGGCGCTGTGCGGGAATAAGAACACATGAAACTTTAAGATAGTAGAATAATAAAGAACTGGATGGGAAATCCTTTAGTTTCATATTAGTTAGAGAAAACCATCCAAGTGTGTAACATGCATCAAACACTCACTGGTTTAAGCCAATAGAAATACAGGATTCCTCACTCCCCTATAAAATGATGAAGAGCCTAATGTTTGGAACCTATCACCATGGAAACCACCAGTATACAGTACACAAACATCACCTCTATCTTATTACAGATCAAGTCAGGAGGAGGGCGGGCCGTCTGACAGGAACAAAACTTTATTGAGTGACTCTCAGTCAAGACAGATATGAGAACAGAAGCTCCCAGTGCCACCCAGGTTTCTTTGATCTCATCCCCTGGGGTCTGGAATGGGGTCAGGTCATGGAGCTCAGAAACGACTTCTCCTTTGAAGAAAGAAGAAGAAAAACCCTTGTCCAGTCAAAAGGACAGGATCATATTGAAGGTCACACGGTAGCAAAACAGAAAACGAAAATGAGTGTGTTTTATATTGGACAAGTTCAGGTAGTCTCTACCTGTTTCAGTCAGTTTTCTTCTGTTTGGTGCCTGACGAATACGAACCATGAGAGACAGTCCATGCATACATGTATGAATTCCCACAGAGTTAGTAATGTCTACATGAATTCCCACAGAATAATGTAGGTGGTAATCAATACCTCTCTACAGACTGTAAACCAGGGAGCATCTGGAATCCTTCCCTGGCTGCAAGTACACACTCGCCCCCTTGAAACCCCCTGGGACCAAGGTGCAGACGGTGCCTGTGTGTGTGTGTGTGTGTGTGTCCGTGTGTGTTCCAGACCTAATGGTAGAGTGACGCCAGACATCTTTTAAACTTTTGCTGAACATATCATTTAATCTCCACCACTTGCTTAGAACCATATGACGTGTGCATGTAATCTTTTCCTGTAATGCATTCCATGTGTCTCACAACAGCAAGGCTGACAGTGTGTCTATGTATGTGTTTCTGTGTATCTGTGTGTGTTCCAGCCTTCCAGGTGTCTCAGTCCCAACATCAAGGCCTACCTTTGTGGTGGTGGTTGAACAGTCCTTCCATCTCCATACTGGAGCGGGAGTGAGCGATGCAGAGCATGGCACAGGGCACTATGCCCTCCTGGGCAGGGGAGCGGTCTGTGGTCCTCACCAGGCACCAGTCCGGCTTGTCATGGAGCCTCTCCAGGACCTCCACCGTCTGACCCCTCCGTACAGTCAGCTCAGAGCTGCTGCCATTACCAGCAACAAAGTCATGGATGACCACGGTCAGCTCACAGCCACCAGAGAGCTGGAGAGAGGGAGGGACGGAGAGGGAGAGAGAAACAGAGGGAGGGAGAGAGAGAGGGATCAAGGGAGAGAGAGTATGTCAGTTTTACATAAACATACAATAGCCCCATTACATTACATAAAGGAATAGTTTGAGGTTATGAAGAAACAGCTTGAATTTATTGATGTTTAGGAGCAGTACCATAATGAGCGTGTGAATTATAACTACATGTCATTAAATGGCGAGGTTCTTAGGTACTAATCAGCAATAGCGAGTCTATTATTAGCATGTCAACAACGGAGTTCATATATGGGTTTGGAAGTCCCCAAGTCCCCCTGAGAACTGCTGATTTACCACTTGTCAGTCATTCCGTTTCCGCAGACCAAGTCTCAGTCACAAGGCCAGAGTAAGAGCTTATTCTGATGGCCATTAGAGCAGTCGCTCAGCACAGTGCCGGCTCCAAACCAACCACATACTGTAGCTCCACTGTATTGTGTCATTCTGGTGAGTCACTCATCTCACATTCAGATGCCTCAATATGACTCAAGAAACGCTCTGACTTTCTAAAGCAGTAGATGCAGGGAGAAAAATGTCCATTAAACTGCCATATATGCCATTAAAATATACATTGACGATGATGGGCACATCAGTGACGTTTCAAACAGGGAAATCAGTTGCAGGAGGATGACGATCACCCTCGGCAGTGCCACACTGACAACATATTCTTCAAAAGTCTATCAAATCAAACCAATTACAGACTCCAACCAACATCCAACCCACACGGCTAGTTAGTAAGTGCTAGAGATCCATACATACCCATTGGTAGTGAGGCAAAGCCAGCGAATTCAAGAGCTGAGCCACCGGACCTGAGTTTTTATTATCTTCCATGATTCTGTCCTCTGTCCTCTTCTCCTTCATACTCTGATGCTCCTGACGCTGAATCTAATCCATCCACCCGACACAAGGTTAACTTAACACTGAACCACACTGACCTGAGGTAACACGCACGTCCACCTACTCTCATATCCCTCCGCCCGACGGCCCTACGATGGTATCTAGGTACTATATACCAGAGCCAAAGCACTCCTTTCCTTGTCTACTGTACCAGCTGTGCCTTCTCTAAGGAGAGGCTGGAGATATGACACTGACACAGAGAGTGGTACAGTTAGTGGGAGGCTGACACACTCGTTGACGCGTCGCCGACACACAACTCCGCTCTGTCATTGCATCTCACAGCTCTCACAACACGAGGCGAAGAGGCAGAGAGCGAGAGAAAGAAAGACAAAGAGAGAGAGGCAGAGAAAGAGAGGGAGAGAGAGAAAGAAAGAAAAGAGAGAGAGAGAAAGAGAGAGAGAGAGAGAGTTGACTGTGAGTGATTGTGCCCTGCATTAAAGGAGCCACGGCCCATTAGTGTACATGAGAGGACACAAGGACTCTCCCTCCTCACCTCTCCGTGACCTTGACTGACCCTCTCTGTGTTGTTTTGTGTACCCTGACAGAACCAGAGCTACACTGTGTCAGGAAGGACACTTACAGAAAGGGACATACTACTGCATACTACTACTGCATGCGCTCCAAATGACACCATATTCATTTTGCAGGGCATTCTTTTTTACCAGGACTGCACTATAAAGGGAATAGGGTAGCATTTGGTACTCAACCAATGTGGCTAAGTCAATTTGAACCTAATTTCTTCAATTAGGAGCATAGCTGTATAGAGCAGAATAACTGCATGTCCAGCTTTGGCAGGGAAGCATGGTCCCTACAGAGGTGGCGTGTTTGTGTGAGAGAATATAGCTCTGACTGTGAGTAGGAGTGATATCCTTCTGTGCTGTTATTGCCTGATAAAATCACACTATCTGTTCCTTCCTGAAGAAGAGCCATGTTTTTCATGTTCATCTCTGAGATGGAAAGGAAAAGTCTAACGAAAGGTTGGTTTTCAAACAGTCAATTTTCAGACAACAGGTTCACAGGAAGCCAGTCCAAATTAAAATCATGTCTTGAAATACTAATTTCCCATTTACTTGTCTGGTGGCTGCCTCTCCTAAAAAGCAGTGTGAGCTGGATTTAGAGGATACAGTTGGAAATGCTGTTGAAAAGACTGCTCTAGTCTAACGTGTCAAATGATACTGTGAAGACATCCGCTGTTCCACAACACAGACCAACAGCCATCGTTGGTGAAGCCCCAAACTGCAGGGATTTTAGCAGCAGACCATTGTCTTACATCAGAGTTGGCAACGTGTCGTGTTTGAATGACGTAGCTGTAGGAAGGCAATGGGCAGCATATGATGACTCACCTTGTCGCTGTCCAGTGTGTTCTGAGAGGTACGGGAGGCGATAGAGATGGTGTCTGGCTGACTGCTGGCATCACCCTGGCTGTCCAGGTCCTCTCCATGACTACAGAGGGACAAGAAGAAGACATGTCGATCAAGATAGGGCGGAGCAGCTCTCACAATCATATAATGTTGGGGCACTTTAACGTTAGGTTGTGCTGCGGTATTGACAGAACAATAACTGTAATGTATAAACCCAATGTGCCAATGCAGTCGGCCTTGTATGGTCTGTAAGAAAGGCTGAGAGAAGTGATGGGGTTGATCCAAGGTGGAGTACTGTACTGTACCTTCTGCCCTTGTGTTTGACTGTGGTGGTCTTGGGGATGTGGATGGGCTCCTTCAGGGCTCCTCTCAGGTGGATGGTACGCTCCTGGATTACCTCCCGGATGTGTTTGATCCATTCCTGCTTGTTCTCTATGCTGGACGCCTGAGGGGACAGATGGATGGACGGTCAAGACAGACTGGCGGGCAGAAGGATCTCAGTCCACACATTCCCAATATTTCTACACTATCTAGGATACAACACTGACTCTACGCTCTGAGCTGTTCAGTCAATACAGCCAACCCTGATGCCTTAATTGATGCGTTCACTGAGTCACAGCAATTATCCCAATGCTTACTATTTTTACCAGAGTACATCAACAGAACACACAAAGGACATTTCATCATGTTCCTGTCATTCAGTAAGACCATTTAAATCGATTACAGTATGTTTCGCAATTGAGGAATTCTCATGCTGGCATCTTAACTTCAGTCATTTCCGAGGAGACATTTAAAGGGCCCTTCAGTGCTGTGTGAATGTTGTGAATGCGTGGACACATATTAGCATATGACTCACACTGTACTCATGTATTCATAGGAACTTTGCAACAATAATCAAGAGTATGCTGCTGTTACATAACGGACAGATTAAGATGGTCAGTCTGCCATTATATAATGTGTATAATATATACAGTGCCTTCGGAAAGTATTCAGACCCCTTGACTTTTTCCACATTTTGTTACTTTACAGCCTTATTCTAAAATTTATTTAATCGTTTTTCCCCCTGATCAATCTTCACACAATACCCTATAATGACAAAGCAAAAACAGGTTTTTAGAAATGTTTGCTAATTTATAAAAAATAAAAAACTGAAATATCACATTTACATAAGTATTCAGACCCTTTCCTCAGTACTTTGTTGAAGCACCTTTGGCAGCGATTACAGAATCAAGTCTTCTTGGGTATGATGCTACATGCTTGGCACACCTGTATTTGGAGAGTTTCTCCCATTCTTCTCTGCAGATCCTCTCAAGCTCTGTCAGGTTGGATGGGGAGCGTTGCTGCACAGCTATTTTCAGGTCTCTCCAGAGATGTTCGATCGGGATCAAGTCCGGGCTCTGGCTGTGCCACTCAAGGACATTCAGAGACTTGTCCCGAAGCCACTCCTGTGTTGTCTTGCCTGTGTGCTTAGGGTCGTTGTCCTGTTGGAAGGTGAACCTTTGCCCCAGTCTGAGGTCCTGAGCGCTCTGGAGCAGGTTTTCATCAAGGATCTCTCTGTACTTTGCTCCGTTCATCTTTGCCTCGATCCTGACTAGTCTCCCAGTCCCTGCCACTGAAAAACATATCCACAGCATGATGCTGCCACCACCATGCTTCACCGTAAGGATGGTGCCAGGTTTCCTCCAGACGTGGCGCTTGGCATTCAGGCCAAAGAGTTCAATTTTGGTTTCACCATACCAGAGAATCTTGTTTCTCATGGTCTGAAACACTTTAGGGTCCTTTTGGCTAACCCCATGCGGGCTGCCATGTGCCTTTTACTGAGGAGTGGCTTCCATCTGGCCACTCTACCAAAAAAGCCCTGATTGGTGGAGTGCTGCAGAGATGGTTGTCCTTCTGGAAGGTTCTCCCATCTCCACAGAGGAACTCTAGAGCTCTGTCAGAGTGACCATCAGGTTCTTGGTCACCTCCCTGACCAAGGCCCTTCTCCCCCGATTGCTCAGTTTGGCTGGGCGGCCAGCTCTAGGAAGAGTCTTGGTGGTTCCAAACATCTTCCATTTGAATGATGGAGGCCACTGTGTTCTTGGGGACCTTCAATGCTGTAGAAATGTTTGGTACCCTTCCCCAGATCTGTGCCTCGAAACAATCCTCTCGGAGTTCTACGGACAATTCGTTCAACCTCATGGCTTGGTTTTTGCTCTGACATGCACTGTCAACTGTGGGACCTTATATAGACAGGTGTGTGCCTTTCCAAATCATGTCCAATCAATTGAATTTACCACAGGTGGACTCCAAACAAGTTGTAGAAACATCTCAAGGATGATCAATGGAAACAGGATGCACCTGAGCTCAATTTCGAGTCTCATAGCGCAAAGGGTCTGAATACTTATGTAAATAAGGTATTTATGTTTTTTATTTTTAATAAATTAGCAAAAATGTCTAAAAACCTGTTTTTTTTTCGCTTTGTCATTATGGGGTATTGTGTGGAGATTGCTTAAATTATTTTATCCATTTTAGAATAAGGCTGTAATGTAACAAAATGTGGAAAAAGTCAAGGGGACTGAATACTTTCCGAAGGCACTGTCCATAGCATGTATGTGTTTGTGTGTGCCGTGACTCACAACGCATCAACACGCAGATATGTCTCTAAGTGCATGAACTGTTATGCAAATCTTTAAACTTGAACACGTAGGCCTGGTAACGCCCAATCAAATAAATACGTTTTGGACGGAATTGTAGGAGTACATTTAGTGGTCATCAAATCTTAGTGGGTTGAACTTAAATATTTCAAACACACAGTAACGCCCACTTAAGGAAATACGTTTTGGGCAAAAGTGGGAGTACTGTAAATACATAATTATTAATTGTCATTGTGCTTGATTGTTTGCTGGGTTACTGTTAAGTCATAATATACCAGTTACCTTCAGCACGATCTTGTTGTCTGAGCTGGGGGTCCTCCCAACCCAGAGAGCAAACTTACACGGATCCCCCTCCACGTGCTCTGTGACACCCAGCTCTGAAGTCTTAGGAGCAGAGACAACATGAAAACAGAGTTAGAGAAAGAACAGGAGAGGAAGAGAGTTGATAAAAAAGTATTGACTAGAGATCCGCGTGGGCAACTTTTTTGCGTAAATCATTAATTGATGTGAATGGGAGACTTTAAGTTAAGCGTGCAGATCTCAAGCCTGAGTTCCAGCGATTGTGATGAGAGAGTGGACAGGTTGTGCTTACAAAGAGTTCCAGCCATTGTGATGAGAGAGTGGACAGGTTGTGCTTACAAAGAGCTTGCTCTTGTAGAGGTACTTGTTGCGTCCGTTAGAGTCCTTGACCTCCTTGCTGAAGACCAGGGACATCTCAAATAGGAAGAGGTGGCGCTCGCGTCCCTTTCGGATCAGAGTCTTGGGATCCCACACCTGGAAGGACTCCTGCAGGATCAGCTCTCCTTGGGAGTCAATATTCCCATCGAACCCTGGAGGGGGGAAGAGGAGGAGGAAGAGAGGGGACTGTCAAAGTTACGTGATTCAAATAATAATTTCTAAACCTATATTCCTTGAAAGCTTCCTATGAGTTAGCCCTGCTCCACTAGGAGCTAAAATGAATGACCAGTAAGTCAAGGCCTTGTCCTCCTACCACAGATAAAAGGGGAAACCCTTAGTTAGGTCAAAGTATTTTTGCTCCTACCGTCCATCATGCTGAGGTGCATGGCGTCGTTGGCTCTCTTGGGGACACTGAGCATCACCTCCAGACCATCCTTGATCTCCCCCTTCCCCTCCTCACAGCACGTCAGCAGCTCCTGAAGAGGAAACGCACACACACACACACACACACACACACACACACACAGAGAGAGAGAGAAACAAACACAAAACTTCAGTTGCATTTCACAAACCTCAAAGTCCAACGAAAGATAAAGGCTGTAATGGATTGTGTTCCACGCAGGATGCAGTTTAGCTTCCAACGCTGTAGCTTTGTTGACGACTAGCGATGTGTTCTACAATAGAGAAGATCAATATACAAGCTAGACTACAGAGGGTGAGAGAACAGAGGGTGCACCAGAACGTCTTGTGTTGTATGCTACATACTTATTACAGAGAGTCGTCTAGTGACTGTTTCTATTTGGCCAGCGTACAGTACCTTGAGAAGCAGCTGATACTTGGTTATTCTCTGGACAGGCTTGATGAGGTATGAGGATATGGAGTTGGCCAGCCGGTGCCTCTGTTGAATTTCCTGGAAACCAAAAGACACAGACGTCTTAAAGGGCACAGAGATGCCGAGGCAGCAGTCGCCAGTGTAATCCTGCTCCTAGACCTAGACAGACAGCACTGATGGAGAATGGAGATACCTCTCTCCTCAGAGCTGGAGGTCACTGACAGCAACCTAAGGTCAATCTTCTGTGAGTAGGCTTCATCTACCCCTTTTCCTCCCTCCCTCCTGTACTACCACCACAACTCCTGTTTAGATCAGCGTCACTGCCAAACACCCAGGAATCACCCGGATAAGCCAGATTTGGAGGCTACCGTCATAACTGATACAGTGGGGAGAACAAGTATTTGATACACTGCCGATTTTGCAGGTTTTCCTACTTACAAAGCATGTAGAGGTCTGTCATTTTTATCATGGGTACACTTCAACTGTGAGAGATGGAATCTAAAACAAAAATCCAGAAAATCACATTGTATGATTTTTAAGTAATTAATTTGCATTTTATTGCATGACATAAGTATTTGATCACCTACCAATCAGTAAGAATTCCGGCTCTCACAGACCTGTTAGTTTTTCTTTAAGAAGCCCTCCTGTTCTCCACTCATTACCTGTATTAACTGCACCTGTTTGAACTCGTTACCTGTATAAAAGACACCTGTCCACACACTCAATCAAACAGACTCCAACCTCCCCACAATGGCCAAGACCAGAAAGCTGTGTAAGGACATCAGGGATAAAATTGTAGACCTGCACAAGGCTGGGATGGGCTACAGGACAATAGGCAAGCAGCTTGGTGAGAAGGCAACAACTGTTGGCACAATTATTAGAAAATGGAAGAAGTTCAAGATGACGGTCAATCACCCTCGGTCTGGGGCTCCATGCAAGATCTCACCTCGTGGAGCATCAATGATCATGAGGAAGGTGAGGGATCAGCCCAGAACTACATGGCAGGACCTGGTCAATGACCTGAAGAGAGCTGGGACCACAGTCTCGAAGAAAACCATTAGTAACACACTACGCCGCCATGGATTAAAATCCTGCAGCGCACGCAAGGTCCCCCTGCTCAAGCCAGCGCATGTCCAGGCCCGTCTGAAGTTTGCCAATGACCATCTGGATGATCCAGAGGAGGAATGGGACAAGGTCATGTGGTCTGATGAGACAAAAATATAGCTTTTTGGTCTAAACTCCACTCGCCGTGTTTGGAGGAAGAAGAAGGATGAGTACAACCCCAAGAACACCATCCCAACCGTGAAGCATGGAGGTGGAAACATCATTCTTTGGGGATGCTTTTCTGCAAAGGGGACAGGACGACTGCACTGTATTGAGGGGAGGATGGATGGGGCCATGTTTCGCGAGATCTTGGCCAACAACCTCCTTCCCTCAGTAAGAGCATTGAAGATGGGTCGTGGCTGGGTCTTCCAGCATGACAATGACCCAAAACACACAGCCAGGGCAACTAAGGAGTGGCTCCGTAAGAAGCATCTCAAGGTCCTAGAGTGGCCTAGCCAGTCTCCAGCCCCGAAACCTGAAGGATCTGGAGAAGGTCTGTATGGAGGAGTGGGCCAAAATCCCTGCTGCAGTGTGTGCAAACCTGGTCAAGACCTACAGGAAACGTATGATCTCTGTAATTGCAAACAAAGGTTTCTGTACCAAATATTAAGTTCTGCTTTTCTGATGTATCAAATACTTATGTCATGCAATAAAATGCAAATTAATTACTTAAAAATCATACAATGTGATTTTCTGGATTTTTGTTTTAGATTCCGTCTCTCACAGTTGAAGTGTACCTATGATAAAAATTACAGACCTCTATATGCTTTGTAAGTAGGAAAACCTGCAAAATTGGCAGTGTATGAAATACTTGTTCTCCCCACTGTATATCAGCATAATATTGCTTCCTTGCATTTATTCAAAACTATTTGCATAAACAGTACTTGAAAGGATCTGATTCAAAAGACCACATAATAAGACCTCGCAGAATTTGATTAGTGGTTCAACATTCGTTGTATTAAGTGTTTATAGCATGCCTAAGTTGGTACTTATCTTCACGTACATCAAAATAGGGCCCTGCATGCTCCAGAATGAGCTGGGTAGAGTCTGGTTTGTTCTTGCAGTAGTTCACATACATCTGGAACTTATCTGCCTGCAAAATGGACACACAAATGTCAAGAGACACAATATTCCCGCAACATCTCAGCCATGTCAACCTTGTTGTAACAATATGTCAGTGTTGTAAGCTGGATTGTCCAGACAGTGAGACACTCACCCAGGTGACAAAGCAATGACCCACATCCTCAGGTAGCTGTTCGTATTTCTCCAACTCCTTCAGGAAGATGCTGTACAGAAAGGGAGAGAGTTTCAGAGGAAATCTCAAATCAGGGTCGTATTCACTAGGAACCGAACAGATCTAAACGGGGCGAAACGAGGAGGGACTACCTGACCTTGTCCAATAAGAAACGCTTGTTTTCATTTTTATTTATGGTGTGTACTAATGAATAGGACCCAGGTTGAGTTACTATAGACCAGTGATATTCATAAAGGGCCTTAGGTTGATTGAACCACTTCAGTGCATCTAGAAGGCAATGGGAGTCCCTTGTGGGTAACTCCAGTACAGAACACTAACTTGTGGTGGAACTCGTAGAGGTCCAGCATGTTGCCAAATATGATGTGCTCTTTGTTGACGATGCCTGGAGGGATCTCCTCCACACCGCTGGTCATCTCCCACAGGTAGGTCTGGAAACCACACAGAGAACAACACAACGTCTTTACCTGGTTGTAATCCTGACATCTGACATTTCTACAACCAGAAAACCACCAGATGACAAACTAAAACTAAACCAGATCAATCAACCATACCTTTTGCATTGCCCTGTCTGTCAGTAAAAAGAGTGTGAATGTGTTACAGGTTGAATGGAGTGGCGGTTTCTCAGTACTTACATCTGTACACTCCCGCAGGTCTCTGACGTAGGCCTTCTCTGTCTGAATGAGCTCTGCCATTATGAACCTGGAAAAAAAAACATTCAACGTGTGGGAACTGCAGCAGAGACTGGCTTTTGTTTGGGTCTGTTTTGTGTGGGTCAGGGACATAGACAAATGTCACGTGACACAGCAGTGGTTCCCAAACTGTGATCTTTTCGGGGGAAAGGAAAAGGTTGGGAACCACTGATATAGTCTATGTCCCAAATGGTTCTGGTCAAAAGAAGTGCACTATATAGAAAACGGGGTGCCATTTGGGGCGCAGCATACAGTAAAACCCCTAAAAAATAAATATGTTTTATTGCCACATACACCAGATAGGTGCCGTAAAATGTGTTGTTTTACACAGTCAGTCATAGTAGTCCGGTGCCCCCGCCTTGCTCAAGGGCACATCAACTTTTCACCTTGTCGGTTCGGGTATTCAAACCAGCAACCTTTCGGTTACTGGCCCAATGCTCTAACCGCTAGGCTACCTGCCGCCCTTAAAGGTGATAAAGGGGAAAAGGGACTAGAATGAAAATGCTCTAGCTCAGGGGTGTCAAACTCATTTTAGCTCAGGGGCCACATGGAGGAAAATCTATTCCCAAGTGGGCCGGACCGGAAAAATCATGGTATATATAACTTAAAAACAACAACTTCAGATTGTTTTCTTTGTTTTAATACGATCAACATACAACATAAAGCTGGAGCCTGAGGACAGTGTGTCCAAAATAGTACAAGCACAACATCACTATTAATCATAAAACACGTCAAGTTTATTTGAAAATTCTAAAGAAAAAGAACACACAAACACACAATGCCTCAGTGATTAACAGAACTGTTTCACAGATCACAGAACTATATCAGGGTGTCATTTCTCAGGCAGAAATGTAGATAAAAATAATGAAATCCTGTTCCCCAAACAAGTGCAAGAACCACAGAGTCAAGAATAGGTTAAATATACAAATAAAATAAAATCAATTAAAAACAATAGCACATCAACATAAAAACATATAAACATAAAGCTGGAGCCTGAGGACAGTGTCCAAAAGCACAACATCACTATTAATCATAAAACACCTCAAGTTATTTGAAAGTTCTGAGGACAAAGAACACACAAACACACAATGCCTCAGTGATTCACAGAAGTATATCACAGATCACAGAACTATATCAGGGTGTCATTTCTCAGGCAGAAATGTAGATAAAAATAATGAAATCCTGTTCCCCAAACAAGTGCAAGAACCACAGAGTCAAGAATAGGTTAAATATACAAATAAAATAAAATCAATTAAAAACAATAGCACATCAACATAAAAACATATAAACATAAATCTGAAAGCGTTGCTCAAACTCCCGTAACAGTCCAGTTATTTTATCTTTGAACCGCTTCATGTCTGCCACATGTTGGGTCGCGCACACATTTTTCAGACAGGGGAAGTGAGCTGCATCACCACCGGCAAGTTGCGTCTCCCACAATGACAGCTTCAACTTGAAAGAACGTATGCTGTCATAATACTGCGTGACAACTTTGTTGCGCCCTTGCAGCTGTTTGTTCAAGTTATTCAGGTGCTCTGTAACATCCACCAGAAATGCAAGGTCCGGCATCCATTCTGCGGAATGAAATTCTAACACTGGTTTGCCCTTTTCTTCCATGAACTGTTCAATTTCTTCTCGTAAATCAAAGAAACGCCTCAGCACAGCACCTCGGCTTAACCATCTTACCTCAGTGTGGTATGGAAGGCCATAGATGTGGTCTTTCTCTCTGAGAAGGCTGTCAAACTGACGGTGATTCAGGCTTCTGGATCAGATGAAATTAACAGTTTGGATGACCACCTTCATGACGTTATCCATCTTTAATGACTTGCAACACAAAGCCTCCTGGTGCAAAATACAGTGAAAAGTCAGAAAATCACGTCCTCCATTTGCAGATTGCACTTTCTCTCTGAACTTTGTCACAACGCCTGCTTTTTTCCCGATCATTGAGGGCGCACCATCTGTAGCCAGGCTGACAGCGCGGGACCAGTCCACTCCGACCCTGTCCAGCGCGCCGACGAGTGCGGTAAAAATATCAGCTGCTGTCGTTGTATCTGTCATCGGCACCAACTCCACGAACTCCTCGGTGACGGTCAATGTGTCATCAACTCCGCGGATGAAAAAATGGCCAGTTGTGCAACATCTGTAATGTCCGTGCTTTCATCAATTGCAACCGAAAACGCAATAAATGACTTTACTTTTTGCTTCAACTGGCTGTCCAAATCCACTGAAAGATCGGAAATCCTGTCTGCAACTGTGTTTCTTGTCAGGCTGATATTTGCAAAAGCCTGCCGCTTTTCAGGGCACACAATATCCGCTGCCTTCATCATGCATGTTTTTACAAATTCACCCTCACTAAATGGTTTTGAAGCCACTGCGATTTCATTAGCAATGAGGTAGCTAGCTTTCACTGCAGCGTCACTGATGTCTCGGCTGTGAGTAAACACAGACTGCTGTTTCTTCAGACCCGCCAACAGTTAATTCACCTTCTCTCATCTCCGCTGTCCTTGAAAGTTGTCATATTTGTCGGCATGAAGACTCACATAGTGGCGACGAAGGTTATATTCTTTCAGCACTGCAACATGCTCTGAACACACCAAACATACAGCTTTCCCATTCAATTCCGTGATTAAATAGGATGACCATTTTTCTTGGAACACTCTGCACTCTGCGTCCACTTTTCTCTTTTTTGACAGAGACATATTGGGGCAATGAGGGTGCCAAAGCACATAATGTTAAAAGTAGAAGCCGTAATAAATATCGCGGGCAAAACAAAGTAGCTCATTGGCTGCACGTGCTTGACCTACTTGCTCTGCCCCGGTATAAACAGTTTGCTTGCTTAACACAATTGCTATTGCGCCATCCAGTGGACGCAATTGGAACAGCAGTTTATTTTATTGAAAAATTGCAGCGCATTTTTATACTTAAAAAATAAATTTAAAAAAAGATGCATTTTTTTTTTAAT